>NC_066584.1:45363748-45664998 GCF_024323335.1 Lathyrus oleraceus | reverse complement strand
TATCTTTATTTAGAGAAAGCATATATTTTAGTATTATTGTGAGTATTTATATAAAGTATAAAGTTTTTAATAACTTATATACATATATAAGTGTATATTTATGTAAGACTCCAATTTTGATCCTAAGATCCCTCATGCCATCTCATCATATGCATTGGCATTGGGATCACACCTTGACATCCTCCTTACCCCTCATTCATTGGATTTGTATTGGGAGAGGTCACCAAGCACATTTGATTGTATCATACTTTATTTTTCTTTGTTTAAACAAAATGCCAAAAATATGTCCATGTATAGCTTTGTTCCTTTTGTAGGTAGTGTGTGCATCCACCATTGCCCTAACAAGCTCATATCTAGGGTTGGAGACCCTCAATGCAAGGAGATCAATCAAGAGATGGTTAACATTGACTCTAGACATCATATATGGATCCCCATGATCTTCATTTATAATTTTGATCAAGAATTCATCAAGGGTTTAAAGCTTGTTTGCCTTGGAAGCCCTAATTCATCTAGGTATCTTGTGTGACTTCCTCATCAAGTTTCTTCAACATTTGATCAAGTATTTCAAGGGATAATTCATATTACATCTTACACATATATGATCCTGCATGAGTCTAAAAGATCAAGAGAATGTCAAGTTAGCAAGTTGGTTCAAGGTGGTTGACTAGAGAAAATCAACTAGTCAAAACTGGGGTTCCTTAGACCCTATCTCCTACAATTTTTGTCATATGAAAATTATTCCAAGAGAAACGTTACTAAAAATTACATTTCAAACAACTTTTATGTCGAAGTCAAGAGCCAGTTTTGCTTAAAAAGTCATTTTTTATGGTGAAAGATGATAGGTCATTTTGTCTAAACCCTAGTTAGGAGGTCAACTTCCAAAGACCATAACTTTATCAATGTTTATGAAATGAAAGCCATTCAAGTTTCATGGTCAAATTCGAGATGTCCTTTCCAACTTTTATGTTTGGAAGAAGTTCAAATTAAACTTGTAAATTCATGTGCCAAGAGGAAACATTATAGGTTATTTTGGGCCATTACCACTGAACAAGTGATTTTCCTCAACTTCTAAAATACATAACTCCTTCATGCCAAATCTAAATGAGGTAAATTTTTTGACTAAATTGAATAGGTTTGAAATATATACAACTTTGATGAAGGAACTTTTTCCATTTGAAGTCCATAGAAAATGTTATTCAAGGTGGAAGAAGTGAACATTTGGCTTGGTACTTAGAAACTTTTCAAATATATTTGATTTTCCAAACTTCTACCTCAAAATTCATCATGATCAAAGCTTCAAATGAAAAAGTGTTAAACATGAAAGTTGTTTCCCTTGATCTCATCTTTCCAAAAAGTCCAAGATCATATCATTTGGATTAAAATTGAGAGACTTACGCATCAGTGTAATGCATGGTCCCATTTGGAAAGATTTGTAACCAATTTCATGTCAACATTGCATGGTCCCTTGATTTCGTTTCAGCATCATTTGGAATTGAGTTTGGAGTCTTTGACATTATTGATTGGGCTTTGTACACGCCCATTCAAGCTTGCATGAGATCATTGCTATTTTTGGATTTTTAATTGAAGTGTGCAAAAAGCATTGAGTAAGCCTATAAATACAAGTGCCCTGAGCTCAGAAATGCATCAACACCTTGCCCAAGCTTTGCCAAGAGAACTCAGACCTCTCATTCCATAGAATTTCTTGAGGATTTCATTGAAATCGAGTTTGAATTTCACCTTCTGTTTTGAAGTTCAAACTCTAAGAATTCATTTCCCTTTCCATCTCAATTGATCATTGCAAGCAAGAGGAGGAAGAATCAAGCAAATCCAGATCAAGATCAAGCTGAATTGAAGCTACTCGAAGGTTAAATTTTAGAAACTTCATATCTTCGATTCTCTCTCAATTCTTCACTATTCTTTGTGATTTTTGGTTGGCTGAAGTCCTACCAATGTAGGCAAGAAGATTGAGTTGCTTTGAGGTCAAATCAAAGCAACTCAGTTCATGATCCTCAAAATTCAAATTCCTGTATCTTTTTATATACTTGGAATTGGAGAAAATTGAGGCCATATTCGAGTTCCTGAGCATTTTCTCTTCAAAATATTGTCCTTGTTTTCCATTTTTCATGAAGTTTAGGTTGGACCAGTCCGGTGGCCCTCATCGGAGAAGATGACCGGAGCTAGGGCTCCGGTGGTGTGTTGGCAAGGTTCCAACCACCTGATCTTGGTCCAGCGTTCTAATCTTGGCCCATGGTTTTGATTACCACACATGTGGGCTTTGACTGAAGTCCACCATGGATAGCGCGCGCGTGACCATCAGATCTGCCACCTCAATTAATGAGGGAGATCTGATGGCCCTTGTTTTTTTGTATTTTCTAATTTTTCATTTAATTGCTTTATTTTGTTTAATTCTTATTAATTTCATTTTTAATCCAAAAAATATGAGACTTTCACCAAAAATCTTTAAATATTTTTATCTTTCATTTTATGAATTAAATTTATTTTTTGGATTAATTTTGATATTTTTCATGAGTTAAATGCTTTTGTGCATATTTTTAACTGTTTAAAAATACTTCTGACTTTTCAAAAATCATGAAATTTTTTGTCTAAGGTCCTTTGACCTTGGTTGACCTAGGATCAATCTCTTGGCCATTTATTTGGTATTTTGAAGAGATTTTAGGTTTTGACAAAATTAAATTGAATTTTAATGCATTTTTTAATTTGATTTTTAATTGATTAATTGTGTAAAAATTATGTTGAGCCATTTTTATGGTCTTTTGATGTTTGACTATTTGTTTGGGCCTTGGTCAAGGTTGATTTGACTTTTGTTGGATTAAAATCATTGGATTTAGGGGATTAATAAAATGTACATTTCATCTCCCAAAATGAATGGATGATTTTAATTTGACAAAATTCCTCCCATGACCAATTTATGTTTCTCTCATTCCCCTTCCCTTTCATCTTCATCCCTATTCTTTCCCATTCCTTTCATTGACCAATGAAATCTCAAATATCCTAAGGCTAATTGATTCATCAATGACCTTGTGTCAGATGAGCCAATACAAGTATGAATGAGATAGGTTCATCCCTCTTGATCTTTTCTTTTAGTGTATGGCATGTTTTAGGAGTTTGGTTCATTATACCAAATCTCTAACATGCATTAACACCTAAATTTTTATTTCCCGACCTCAGATAGTTGTGATTTCTACATACGTCAAATTACGATTGCTTAACATAGAGCTAAATTTTGACCCTAAAGGCATAACATTCTAGTAAGTGGGATTGTAAGTCTCTCATCTTTCATGGTATTGTGTGGAAACTTGGCCTTTTTTACTTTCTATGGAAGATGTCTTGGTTCAAGGATCCATGCTTGTGAATAGATGGTTGAGTGTTCTCCAAAGAATGACTTAATCAATTAAAAAGCAAAACCTTACTAACATCTAATTAACTTTGACTGACACTAACTATTGTTAATATTGCTTTACTTTCAAGTCATTTACTCTATAAAATTTAATTTCTAGTCATTTATCATTCATTGCCATTTACATTTCATTAAACTTGTTTATGTTTATGCCATTTTCACTTTTCTCATTTGAGCCATATCTTGTGATTGTATATATTGTTTGTGTGTTTTGGTTTTATTTGTGGTCTTAGGACCTTAAAATACCTAATAATAATAAAAACCCTAAAAAACTTCAAGTGGACTGTTGATCTTGATCTGAACTTTTGGATTTAGGATTAGGCAACATTCCCTGTGCGAAAAGGATTTGGTCAAGGCCAACATTCTGAGACTAAGTTATTATGAACTGAGTCTTCATCTGATGCAAGTCTTGGGATTTATTTAAGTTCATCTACTACATTATTTTGATGTCAACTGTTATTTTGATCTTGTGTCTAATGCTTTATTCTGAGTTGATCAAGGAGTATTTCATCTGATACATGAGAAGACAAAGAAGACTGCTAGCTATGGGATTTGCTTGCTTGGATGTGGTTATCTTTATTTGATGTCTTGATCTTCATGATGTCTGATATTGCTAATTTCCTGATTGATTATTGCTTGATTCAAAGTCCAAAGGGAAAATAGGTTTTCTATATGACATTCTTGTCTGTTGGATTACATCCCATTGGTCAGATCTTTTCAACTCTTAACTTTTAATTTTATGCTTAGGATTAGTCTCTTCATCTTCTCCCATTTCTTAAATTTCAAAATCTCTCCCCCATTTCAAAAACTTTCTTTGCTTGTGTTTTCAAACTTATATTTTGTTTAAATGATTAGAAACTTCGGCCTTATGCCAATGAACTTTCAAACCTTTTTCTTAAACCAAACTTGTAAATAAATCTAACCATATTGACTTAAAATTTCAAAAGACAAAAAGAACTAACACTCATTTAAACTTTTGGGCCCTTTGTGCCTCTTTTCACTTAACTTTTGATTAAAAGCAATCCACCCATTTTGAAATTGTTACCACGAACTACGAGGTTTTGATCCCTCATTTTTATGTTGGTACGTAGGCACAAGTCTGAAGGTCTTGTCAAACAGAAAAAATATAATCAATAAATTATTTTCTCATCCCTACACTCTATTTTTATCAAACATCATTTCATACCAAAAACACATACACACACATAAAAAGGGCTCCCTAGGAGTACCTAGGACACTTTAGGTGCTAACACCTTCCCTCTGTGTAACCAACACCCTTACCTGTAATCTTTGGCATTTTATTAGTTTTGATTTGGAAACTTCTTATCTTTGGGTTTTGTTCATACTTTTCCCTTTTCCTTTGGAAACAATAAAAGTGCGGTGGCGACTCTGATTTTATTAATGTTAAGCTTATCCATAGCTTAGTGGTCATGAATTTACCGCTACAATTTATAAAAAATATATATGTTTATAAGTGTTTTTATGTTTAATTAGAATAAATATATGACTTGTAAAAATATATATTTATGAGTGTATATTTATTTAGAAAATTATAAATATTTTATTAGATTAATTATTTATAAGTGTATATATATTTAAAATAAGTGATACACGTGACGTCCTGCATGTGTATGTTCGCTCATTCTGCTTCCACGTGTATCCTTGTGGTTTCTAACGAAGATACTCTTCCCTCCTTTATTTAAATTTCAAATCTTTGATCGAAACCGTTTTTTAACCGTTCCTTAAGGAACCACTCCGAAATTTCAGCTATAAGCTTGATCTTTATTTAATCATCTAAGTCAATCTACCTTCAGCTGGTCGAATCACCTTTTAGTCAAAGTCAGCTGTACATGCTTTCCAATTTTGGTAATTTGAAGTGGGCATTGCCCCCAAAAAATGTCATTTTCGACATACAAGAGAGAAAGACATTTTTTGAGACCTCACTTCGACGCCTCAATGGTTGATACTGCCACGTGTCTCAATGTTAGCAAAACCTTTCAGTTCCTCCATCTGTCTGTTGACATCAGTGTCATCATTGTTTTTTCCTACCCACGTCTTTTCAGCCCACAACAGAATCTTTTCCACTCATCACGTTTCCTAGCTTCTAGGAAATCATGGCTATACCATTAATTGCCATTTTCACTACACTGCCCAAGGGATACACGTGCCCCATTAACTTGTCTCCCATTAATGTTGATTTGAAACGTCTCCTGTAGCTCTATAAAACCCAATTACTTACCCATTTTAGAACTTCCTCACATTCTCTGCATTTTCAAACGTTCAAGCCTTCTTTTCTCCCAATCCTTTCTAACTGAAACCCATATTTTCGCTTTTTCAAACCTTAACGATGGATGCTTCAAACAAAACTCTCAAGGGAAAAGGAGTTTCTCTCAAAACTACTGTCAATAGGTCCAAAGCTCCAAAGAAAATTTCTGAACTTCCGCCATTTGCTACTTTATCCGCCCCCCTTACAGTAGGTAATCGTCAGCACCTACCAGAACCTCAGACAGAGGAACAACGCCAAATTTATGCTTCTCAGGTACTCATTCATGTTTCTGTCTCTAATAAAACTTATGCCTTATCTGGACCTTTAGCAGATTTAGACACTGAAACCAGCAAGCTTAGAGAGTTTTTTTCGTCTTACCATAAATGCAAACCCATAGGACAAGCTAAAAACCCTAGGACTTCTTCTTCCGAAAACACCCCGGCTGAAAATGCTATAGATTTGAGGTTTATGAACAACAGTTTTAGAGCCTCTCGTGCCACCCCAACTTTCAAAGATCCCACTGATTACTCCAATTGGTTAAACAAAATAGAGAAACAAAAATCTCAGGCTTGGAAAGATATAGGGATATACGACCTTATAATGCTGTCGAAATTGGACCTGGATTATAGTAACCCTATGTTAGTATCTTCGCTGTACTTTTGGGATAACACACACTATACCTTCCACCTGCCTTGTGGAATGGTCACACCCACACTTTTCGACATGGCCGCTATCACAGGGGCTGAAACCCACTGGCCACACTTATGATCCTGATGTTGACTCCATAGATACCATTGCCTTTTCGACTACAAGAGAAGCATATTCAACACATATAGCCCACTATCATGATAAAGACACTGAAAATGTATCTGATGTAGAGCATATAGCTTTCCTGGCTCTGTGGCTGTCGCACTCTGTGTTTTGCTCGAAATCACTACAAGTGGCCAAGAAATATCTCACCTTGGCTAATCAACTGCGTGTGGGGCATGATGTCTGCTTAAGTGAGATGATTTTGGCTAGCTTGTACGAATCCTTGAGCGACGGAGTGGCTCAACTAAAGAATTTGGGGGACAAAGGGAATCTTCTGTTGTCTGGCCCTTTTTGGTTATTACAACTTTGGCTCAATGCCACATTCAAGGCCAATCTGCCCAACAAGGGCCTCGTCGACGAAGATATTGAAGAAATCAGGCACAGGAGAGTCGAAGGATCGAGGTTAGCTCAACTAACCCCCAGGGACGAAGGACATGCTCTTCAATTAACCTTCATGAGTTACATCATGATGTTCGCTAAAAGTCATAATTTTACTTTGAGTATGGCTCCCTTCGCTCTCAGGAAAGTTGGCCCTAGATGGTTTACCAGGACTTTTCCTTCTTCATCTAAAAAGTAAGAGACAAAATCCTTGCTAATTTGGGAAGCCTTCTTGACGCCTCAAATCCTTACCCTTCGATTTAACCCTTCGAAAGTCCAAGTCACACTTATAACTTACCAGCCCAACCTTGTTGCTCGATAATTTGGGTTGGTCCAGGTCTTCCCGAAATATCTATACGACAAGAAGAGTAGCCTCCTCCTTCACAATGTTGTTCATACTGAAATCATAACTTTTAAACAAATAGCCAAGTATACTGGCAGGACCCAGTTGACTCCATTTCATTTCGAGCCTAGCTTCCTTTGTAGTCGAGAATTTGGGAAGTGGTGGGCCAAATATTACATCGAGGAATTCTGCGATGTTACTTCCTTTATTCAATTGTTTGACAAAGATTTTCTCCTTGTGCAGGAAAAGACCAAGAAAGGTACTTATACGCTTATAAAATAAATTCAAGCTTTTCAAAACTACTTTGAAACTGCCTATCGACCTGATGATCTTAGTCGAACCAGCCACGAAGCAGCTGTTACGCTCAAAGAGATGTTTTCAAAGAAAATAGAAACTTTAAAGATTCCCTCATACGCCCTTTGTGAGAAACGCTATGAAATGACTCTTAAACTATTTCCCCCAAAGTTTCCTCCACTGCCAAATGTTGACTTCGGAGTGGCTCTTGCACCCCCATTCCCAGATTGGTTCATTTGTGGAGATTCCATTAAAATCCTTCGACAACAATCTCAAAAAAAGGTTCAGCGGGTGGTTGCGACTAAACACACTTTAGGCAGTTTCAAAGGGCACCTTCATATAGGGATCGAAGATGTCCGAATAAAATTGGACATATGTGAAAGTGTGATACAGGGGATTTCCCTCGAAGTAGATTCCCTTTGACTTGCTTTTAACTAACGCTGACTGTTTCTTCTTGTTTTTTGTCTAGCTATCAGGATCCTCCCCAAAAAGCACACCAACAAAAGACCCATCGACTCGAAGGTTGAAGGAAGTAGCAAACCTGCAAAGGTACCTCTCTTTCTTTGTTTCTTTATCCTTGTTATACATTGATGATATAATATTTAATGCTTGGTTCAGGTTGCTTGAAAACCTCCAGTGAGTCCCCTACAAATCCAAAAACCCACTGCTACCCCCATCGTCGTGGATTCTGATGAAGATGACTCGTCGCTTGTTCTGGATCTCACTTCGAGGAAGAGGAAGCCACAACTGAAACCCATCGACCCCTCGAATCAACCGAACACAAAACTCTCAAGAAAAAGGCCCGCTACACTTGTTATCCAAGAACCTACTCCTGAAGAAATGGCAAGAGTAGCAATGACTCAAAGTGAGAGCGACAATTCTAGCCCCGGGGTCGAAGGTTATAAGGTACCCCCACTTCTCTTCACTTTATTTCACTTGTTTGCTTCTTTTAGTCATTTACACCTTCTGCTTGTATTTATTTCAGGGTGAAGCGAGCACCATCATTCCTCCCAAGAAATCTGCCTCCTCCAAGCCTGCCTCTGTGCCAGATGTTTTGAACAACGCTGGCGAACCTACCTATCGACTATCCTATGAAAAGGGGTCCATGAGCGAGATTAAACAACCTCCAACCGGTACCCTCGATGCTTCGCCACCAAAAACCACTACTCAACATTCTCATACCAGTGACTCTGGTCATGAGACTGACTTGAGCGGGAAAAATGAGGCCCAAGGTAATCCAATCCCTATGGCTGAGGATGAACTAGATTATGATGAAGAAATCCCCGAGACTGGTCTACACACAGCGGCAGAAATGAATGAGCCTCCGGGCGAGGGATGGGGCGTCGAAGACATGGTGGTAGAGGAAGCGGTTGAAGGAAATATAGCAACTAACCCTGATAACATCGAGAGCCAAACAAAAAGAAGAGCCAGTGTGGGTGAAGAACATGCTCGAACTCAAACCCCTGCAATGGCCAACAATCCAAAGATTGACGTTTTGTCAAGTAACATTGGTGCTCTTTCTACTGAAAAGTTGGCTATCTTAAAGCGAAGTTAGCCACTAGAGTATTTAAAGGCGATGCTAAATTGCAGGGAGAGTTCTTCTGATTAGAGTCATAACACTTCAATGTCAGAAGATCAGCCTTCAAGCACCTCTACGGGAGAAATCCTTTCTAAAATCAAGGACAAAGTCTTTAAGGGTGACTTGTTTCTATTGTTGTTGGCTGATCCTTCTGCCCCTTTAACTCTGAAAGCTCTTCTTAGCCAGGTTAACTTGCTAGAAGCCTCCCCTGAAGTGGCGAACGTTATTCTGGAGATAGGGACCTTGATCGACCAAGATGTCGCTGATCACAAGTTGCTACCTCACCTTACGGGAGAGATATAGAAAAAATCTGGTTCTGAGGCTACAACTTGGGATGCTGCTACCGAATATACCAATAAAGCCATGGAGTCGGAACAGAAGAAGCAAAAGAATAAAGAGAAAATCGATGCTAATGATCGTAACTTTGCTTCCTGGAGACAACAAATATCAGAACTGCAGGCCAAAATCTCTGATGCTGAAAAGCACAAGCAACAACTGTTGGAATTTGATGATGCTTCGATGGCTCAAGATCTATCACTTGGCATGGAGTTTATCGAAAAAGCTCGACAGCTTGAATCTGACGTCAAACTCCTTCGCTCAAAAAGATCTTTGTGCGAAAAACGGTTGGAGCTCCTCAAAGCCAAGTATCTTCAGATTAAAGCCAATCTTCCCTTTTAATGCTATTCTTATTTGTCTGATGATGTAACAAAATTTCTCCTTGTAGTAAATATTGGTCTTTTGGCCTTATGACTTTATTATTAACATTTTGGCATTTTTACCATTTTGGCTTTTTCTTTATTTACGCGGTTACTCGTCTCTTATTTTTACCTCTTGGATTGTCGGTTGGTATTTTTTCAAATACTTCCCGTTTATTCTTAGAATCCTCATATCTTCGCTGAGCTCTTCGATCTTATAGGCACCATTAGAATTTTTTTGCAGAATTTGGAAAGGGCTTTCCCACTTTGGGGACCACTTTCCCAAGGCTCTATCTTTTCGATCCATTGGAAGGATCACTTTCCAGACCAAATCTCCAGGTGTAAAGCTTTTAACTTTAACTTTCTTATTATAAGAGACTTCTATCCTTTTCTTTTGTTGCCTTAGAAATTCTAAGGCACTTAACCTTTCTTCGTCCAAATCGACCAATTCATCCAACATCATGCTCCAATATGATTTTGTGGGGAGTTCATGCTGCCTCTAAATCCTTAGTGATTGCAAGTGGATTTCTACTCGCAAGACAACATCATGGCTAAAAGTTAGTCGAAAAGGGGTCGACTTAGTAGCCTCTTTAGGGGACGTGCGACATGCCCATAAAATTTGGTCCAGAGTCTTGTGAAAATTCTTAGGTTTTTTAATCAAACCAATGATCACCTTATTGGCAGCTTCGACTTGTCCATTAGCCTGAGCATAATAGGGTGTCGACGTTACCAATTTGAAACCCATGTCCATGGCGAACTCCTGCATCTTTCGACCAATAAATGCTGATCCTTGATCCGTTGTGATTGTTTCTGGAATTCCAAACCTATAAATAATATACTTTTGAATGAATTCGATCATATCCTCTTGGCTCACATTTGGCAAAGGTATGTGTAGCGGGGTATTCATTACCTTTAGATTTATTGACTAAATCAAAAGTAAATCATATAATTCGAGTCGCCACCGCACTTCTATTTATCCAAAGGAAAGGTTAGAAAGCGAACAAAAACCAAGAAGTTTTATCAAGTCAAAAACTAATAAAAATGTCAGAGATTTGGGTAAGGGGGTTGGTTATGCAATGGGAAGGTTTTAAGCACCCAAAACATCATTAGTACTCTAAGGGAGCCCTTTTTACAAATTTTGTAAGGTAGGTCGGTATTTGTGAAAATATTTGTGCAAACATGATTGGGGAGATGAGAAAAGAATATACAAATTATTTACAATTTTGTTGTTTGAATGGATGAACCCATTGCCTACGTACTATCTCAAAGGTAGGATCAAAACCTCGTAGTTCAGGGTAAAAAATATCAAAAAAAAGTTGATGAATTGATTGGTCAAAAGCCTTAAGGTCTTTTGTTATCAAAGGGATAAAACAGGTCAAGAAGCCGGGAACAAAACCGGGAACAAAACCTGTTTATGCACATGATGCATGCAATATTTGTGCATATGATTTGTTTTTTATTTATTTCAAAGGAACTCTAGGGTTTTATTCGCAAGTTTTGGAAATTTTAAACATTTATCACGTATGGAAATATCTCATCAAATAATATCGGGAAAGAAGTACAACATTGTCAATCATATACAAGAGAAAAGGAAAATAATCATCCTATGGATCCCTAGAAACAAACATCTAAATCTCGGGACACAGGAAGATAAGATGCGCGAAGCCTCTTCACCTCTCTCTCGTAGGCTGCCTCCATATCCGCCTTCTCCTTGGCGAGTCGATCGTACTTCCTTTTCCAAAACTTGGAAGACTGAGGAAGTAGAGAAGTCCATGCATCATCAGGATCATCAATAACCTGGTGTTCGAGGAACTCTATCAAAGCATCCTTCTCCTTGATCTGCTGAAGCAACTCCTCTCGTTCACGGATCCAAGCACGTGATCGATCTTCGTCTCTCAACTCCTCTACTCCTTGGTTAGAGAGGGTTGAAGGCCTAACCATAACCAAAGGTGTAGGTCTCGGATACTCGTAAGGCATGAGATACTCAGACGCTCGCTTCCTAACCCAAGCAGTGTACGGCTCCATAGCAACACAATTCTTAGGACCCAGCTCATTCCTTCTTTTCCTATGAATCTTGCGCCAGGCGCGGACAATTCTGCCCTTCAAGCCTTGGGGATATTTACCCTCCTGAAAGAACACACCCTCTAACAAAATGTTATTAGGTTTATCCTTTTGGGGGAACCCAAGCTGACGACGTGCCAAAATAGGGTTATAGTTAATCCCACCACATGTACCAAGAAGAGGTACATTGGAGAATTCACCACAAGAGTCGATAATCTGCACACCATCATACACACGGTTATACCAAGAGATATCATCATTAGTGAGAGACATAAGTCTCGTGGACCACCGTAGACATCCCTTGTTCTCCTAGAAGGCGACCGTTTGCGGTAAGTGAGAAATAAACCACGTATACAACAAAGGCAAACAACACACAATGGCACCACCGCCCTTTGCATTCCTCATATGCAAAGAGAAATAGGTATCACCCAACAGAGTCGGAACGGGATTAAGAGTAGAGAAAATCCTAATAACATTCACATCCACAAACTTGTCGATGTTGGGGAACAATACCAATCCATAGATAAGAAGTCCAAATATGGCTTCAAAGGCATCCTCACTCATGGCCTTCCCATACACAGTAGCTTGAGCAATGAGGAACTCGGAAGGGAGACCTTGAATTCCACCTTTGGTAGTCATATGAGCACCAGCCAGAGATTCATCTATGTGCAACATGTCAGCTATCTCTTGAGAAGTAGGAATACTCTCTGAGCCACTGAACGGCAACTGGTCTAGGATAGGTATGCCCACAAGATAGGCATACTCCTCAAGGGTAGGCAAAAGCTGGAAATCCGGAAACGTGAAGCAACGGTACAAAGGATCATAAAACTGCACCAATACAATCATCAACCCTTCATCCACCTGAGTAGTCAGAAGAGGAAGAAGCTTCCCAAAGCGAGCTTTGAAACCCAAAGGATCTAATACATAGGATGTCAAATTCCTTAACTCTTTCAAATCTAGTTGCCTGAAGCTGTACTTCTTTGTATTCCTTCTTTGTCTTTCCATGTCTGAAAATTTTGCAAATAAACCCCTTAAGTTCCTTGAAAATTTTCTTCATTATTGATGGCATGGATGCAAATGAGTGCATGAATGCATGGATGCAACAATCACACTCAAGGATCAAGCAAAGCACACCACACAAAGGTCATGGGATGGATCATATCATCCTTAATATCAATCATCCATTTCGGTGGATTATGGTTTACACCTTATCAACACCCAAGTTCCATTGATATTAAGGATACATGGACGGATCAACCATGAATCAAGGGTTTATTGCAAGTCATGAGCATGGAGTTTAGGTTAAGGACCACCCCAAAGGGAATGCAATAGGGTGTAAACCTGCCAAACATGTTCTACAAGAGGTTCCCATAGTCATCATCCCATCTTTCGGATATTATCGGATAAACGACTACTCGTATTCCAAAAATATTCTCAAGAGAGACTCTTATGAGTGTAGTATCGCGTAATAATCGTATCAAATCTTACACTTGAACGACTTTCACACTACATCCTAAGAATATGCCAAGATGGGCTTGGTAAACTAAGGTCCTTGGCTTCTAAGGTCTATATTGGAAAGAGTAATGTCTAACCACAACTTACTTGTGTGACATTATTGATCCCAACATGACCTCCACCAAGTGAATGGGTGTCATACCCCAAAATTTGCCCGTTGATATTACAAAGCATTTTCCAAGACCCTCTGACTTGATCTGCAAGGCACTGATATCAAATGGACAAAAGCCCAGCTCACAACAGGCCTAATCCAAAGTGGCCCAAAATAGCTTGCTCGCTAGGCGAGCAATTCCTTCGCCTAACGAATATCTCAGCATGCCACTCGCCCAGCGAAGCACCAGGTCCAGAAAAAGCCCAGACCTAGCTTGCTCGCTAGGCGAGCAATCCCTTCGCCTAGCGAAGCTTGCGAAAATTTGAAGTTTTGGACCTCATTTTAAGCCCATTAGGTCACCACCACTACCACTATAAATACCAGCTCCTCTGCCACGAAAAAGAGACGGACGGACGAACACACACACAGACCCAGAGGGAGAAACACTGAAACCCTGCTGATCCAGAGAATTCGGAAGACGGAAACCCTGAAGGCCGCTCACCCGCTCCGAAGCTACCGCCGCCCAACTCAATCCGGCTCGCCAATTCAAGGTTGCACTTCGATTGCAAACAGGTTTGCATCACTATTATCGCTTTATTTTCTTAATTTGCATGTGATATCGCTTTATGTTCTTATTTTGCATGTGGTACCGCTTTAGGTTCTTAATCTGCATGTGATTATCCCTTTATGTTCTTATTTTGCATGTGGTACCTCTTTAGGTTCTTAATCTGCATGTGATATCGCTTTGTGTTCTCATTTGGCATGTGGTACCGCTTCATGTTCTTAACTTGTGGATGATATTATAATTGAATTCATAAACATATTTGAAGTTTTGCATGTGAATTTAAGTGTGCCTGAATATTGTGAATGCTGAACCATGTAATTATGTGTTGGATGCCATAAGCCATGCCGCAGGTTGAGGTCATACTGTTCTCAAATTCCAAACCCGTGGTCGCTCGCTAGCTCATCGCTAGGCGAGCCTGCAGCGAGCCTTCGCTGAGCCTTCGCTAGGCGAAGCAGAGGCGAACGGGACAGTGGCTGTTTTGTCTCTTTGTTGTCCATTTTATGTTCATCTAATCATGATTCTGCATTATTTGGCTTAAATTTCTGACTGTTATATTTATTTTATGGGGCAATTTCCAATTGTATTTTGCCTCAATGCTCTAATCCGTGTGTTGCATGATGTAAAGGCTAGCATACTTCCAAAGAAATAACCGGCTAGGCATGCCGCTTTAGGTGTGGACATTCTTGAGGAGATGGCTTTTGGATGACCTAAGTTTAATATGGAGATTCATCTTGAATCACCAAGCTTGATTTTTAATGTATTGATTTCATTGATTTCCTGTGGACCTAATTACCTAACTGATTACGGCTATTTAATTAATTGTTAAAATCCGGACTTTAAATAAATGATATCGGACCTCTCTTTATTACCCCACGATTACGTAATACGGTCATGTCCCGCGAATATGGGGATATCCTTAGCAAAGACCCTTCGGTTAAATCATCATAGTCCCTCGGATGTTGCCTTCGAAAATACGATTTTGTCCCTCGATGACCCTTCGGTGTAGCCTACGGTTAAATGATGATCGTCCCTTCGAATGCTAAGGTATCCTCGCTACTGTTGCCTTCAATGACCTATCAATGACCCTACGATGACCCTTCTACATCCCAAGGATAAAACTACTTACTTCTCAATAGTCAGGACAGTTTTACCCTCATAAGGATAGGAAATGCCCGGAAAGACCTCGGACAGGTATAACCTTAATTGCTCATTCATAACAAAAAAATACTTTTCACACCTCACACCTTTCAAACATCTTTTGGAAAATCATCACTTAACATACATCCGTACTAGGATCATTGCCGAGTTATATTTTTCTAAACTACTTTCAAAAACTATATGAGATAACCACTTTGTATACATTCATGCAAGAATCATTACAAAGTTAAATTCTCATTTTCAAAACATTTTTCACACATTTCTCAACCACCTTTTTCAAACTAGAAAACATAAATGATTGAGCAATTAAGAGCCCATGGATAACCATGGATACAAAGGGTGCTAATACCTTCCCTTTGTATAAAGTACCTCCCGAACCTAAGAATTTAAAATTAAGGTCTTTCCTGTTCTTTTCCACCTTTCCTTATGGGATAAAAGAAAAGTCGGTGGCGACTCTTGCTAACCGCGACATTGCGATTAAAAATCCAATAAAGTCCAGTTCACCGTATGACAGAACTGGCGACTCTGCTGGGGAGATTAAAGAGAGGTCCATCTTAAAAAAAAAAATCATTTATGTTTTAAATTGTTCCTTCGTTTAAGGGATTGTTTGAGTGAAAGATCCTACACCCGGATCTAGTGTACCTTAGGTAAGTAGCAATAGATCATCGCGACTATCCGGCGTATACTGGAATGGTTAAAATGATGGCTACGGTTAATGTGACACTTTGGTTGTCCTGATGTTCCTCATGTTACTTGAGGAAAAATTTGGCTTCCGCGTGGTGTCATCGAAGCATTAACCAGACCTTTAGAACCCTAATTGACTCATCCTAGCCATTAGAAAGTAGTGAGATAACTGGCTTCGGTTCCGACTGAGGTTGGTTGATACTCGATACTACACTCTTTGAGATTGGACTTTAGGGAAGCTTCGGTCAACCACTTGGCGTTGCACTGAAGTGGACTTAAAGAAAGGTCGATGATCTGAGACCCTTCTAGAACCCGGTTACTATTCTAGGACAGGTTGAACCAACCAAACTTCAGTGGGGAGGGTACTTACCTATGGAACTCATGCAAGCCTTAAAACCTAGGAATAATTGTTGTGTGACATGCTTGTGCTTGCATAACATCATGACATCATAATATTGTACTAACCATTTCAAGGACTTAGGGATTTAACTTTGCTCTGTTTTGTATAAAAAAAATAAAATAAAAAATAAAATAAAAAAAAAATAAAAAAAAAAGTTTCCTTTTTTGGTAGTTTACGTAAAGTTGAATTCCAAAAGTCCTTGAAAACATTACATACATTGCATAGCATAACATTGCATAACAGGTGTTCTAAAGGGATCAATGTTCTCACGGTTTTCCTCCAAACAGAAAAATGAACCTCGAACAAATTGTCAAAGACCTCCAGGCTCAGAATGCTCAACTCCAGAAGATAATCTTGAACTTATCCAGGGGGCAGAAGGAACTGAAGGCTCTTTTGCTCGAGAAGAAAAAAGACAAGAAATCTGTGAGGCACACTAACCCGGGAAGAAGGCAGTTTACGAAGATCAATATGACTTTAGCACAGGCACTGCAGGGTATGCTAAAAGCAAATTTAATTACCCTCAGAGATCCTCCTGCAAAACCCAACACTACTTCTCCTCGTTATAATCTCAATGCCAGGTGTGCATATCACTCCGATAGCCCCGGGCATGATACAAACAATTGTTGGTCGTTGAAGAACAAAATTCAGGATATGATCGACGTCGGAGAATCTGAATTTGATCCGCCTGAGACTCCTAATGTCATCACTGCCCCTCTGCCTAATCAAGATGAGACTGTCAATGCTGTGGAAGATACTGATAACGATTGTGACTTGGATAGCTGGATTTCCCCAACAATTGGTGACAGACTCGATAGTTGGAAGGCTGAAGACACTATCCCGATTTCCTTTAGTCAGGAGTAATTGTTATTGTTGTTTTAGCATTTTAAGGCATTGTGTCTATGCCCGGGGCACAATAGCTAATTTTTCAAGGGTTTTGTCATTTTCATAAGCATATTCATATTCAATAGATCAATGAACTTTTAGCATTCAAATATTGCGCTCTTTATCTTTCCTGTCATTTTTTTCAAAACAAGCTATGTTTTCTTGCACACACTCACGTAACAATTTGCCGATCCATATCCACTCTGGATCCTGTTGGTAATGACTCTGCTACTGTTCATTATGACTTTGAAAATCCGATCTACCAAGCCGAGGATGGAAGTGAGGAAGATTGTGAAGTCCCTAGAGAACTTGCCAGACTGGTACTACAAAAGACTATACAGCCGCATGAGGAATCAATTGAAATTGTAAATCTGGGTACTGAAATAAACAAGAGAGAAGTCAGAGGTTTCTTGGGGCACTCGAATTACATTGCCCGATTCATCCCGCACCTGACTGCAACTTGCAAACCCATCTTCAAATTACCAAAAAAAGAAAATCAAGAGATGGTATGGAATGATGAATGACAAAATCAAGAAATATCTCCAAGAACCTCCAATTCTAATGCTACCAGTTGAAGGAAGACCTCTAATCATGTATTTGATCGTGTTAGAAAATTCAATAGGGTGTGCTGGGGCAACATGACGAGTCTGGTCGAAAAGAGCATGCCATACACTGCCTTAGCAAAAGGTACCGACTGTGAAACAAGATACTCACAGCTCGAGAAAGCTTGCTACGCTTTGGCCTAGGCTGCTCGCCGACTAAGACAGTATATGTTGAATCATACCACTTTATTGATTTCTAAGATGGATTCTATCAAATATCTACTTGAGAAACCTGCTGTCTCCTGAGAGAGTTATCACTGATAATGGTACTAAACTGAACCCTGCACGCAGTTCAAAATAAAACACCATAACTCTTCTCCGTACCGGCCAAAGACGAAGGGCGCCGTGGAGGTTGCTAACAATATCAAGAATATAACAGTAACATACAAAGACGGGCATGAGATGTTACCTTTTGTTCTTCATGGTTACCGCACTTCGACAGGGGCAACCCCTTTCTCTTTAGTCTATGGAATGGAAGCCGTTTTACCAGTGGAAGTTCAGATTCCCTCTCTAAGAATCATGAAAGAGACAAGCTTAGATGAGGATGAATGGATTCAAACTCGACTCGATCAGATAAATCTGATTGATGAAAAGAGACTTGCGGCTATTTGTCATAGGCAGATATATCAGAAGCGCATGATCCAGGCATTTAACAAAAAGGTCAAGAGACAGGTATATCAAATTGGCGACTTGGTGATCAAGCGTATCATTCTACCGCAAGGTGATCCCAGAGGTAAATGGACTCCCACATACGAAGGGCCATTTGTAGTTAAGAAGGTACTCTCTGGTGGAGCCATGATACTTGCTACAATGGACGGCGAAGATTTCCCGCATCCTGTGAATGCGGACATAGTTAAAAAAATACTACGCATAAAAGAGACCCGCTAGGTCGACGTATCTAGGCAAAAGTAAGGGCATCTCGGCGAACCAAAAGGGTTCGGGCAAAAATTAGGGATAAACATATAAAAATGTACACCCGGCAAGTCGAAAACCTGAAAAGGCGGCTTGGGCAAAAAAGGGTATCCCGGTGGACTGAAAACCTGAAAAGGCGGTCCAGGCAAAAATTAGGGATTAAAGCGTAGGACTAGGTCCCGTTCTCTGTCAGCTTCAACCAAGTTCAAGGGACTGAACAAGCCAATCACTTCTATCCGCCAGCAGGAGATGAGATGCTCGAAGACATGATGACAGTAGTGGAATTAAAATCAATAGGACTTTCTCTGCATAGCTTTCTCTTTGTGTTCTTGACAATTTCCTCTTACTAGGATTTCTGTCTCCTTGTACACAAATTGCCTGTTTATAGGCCCTCTTTCAAAATCAATACAATTTTATCTCCAAAAAAGATGCTTTTGTTTTTACTTTTTCCGTTTTGATTGCATAAACGTCCATTGATTTAATTTGAATTGATATATGCATTTGAATATGATTAATGTTTATCAAAAATACATGCCTAAAATAGAAATAGCGATTACTACAAGACTTCAGGACCAAGGAGAAGGTCTAACCACGCTTTCCAATGAATCCGTTGCTAATTCGATTCCCCGGCAACGCCAATTATTCCCCAGAAGAGGTCGGCACCACCAGACAGACATGTCATCTCTTCCATCCCCAGCCAGGCTCTGTTGAGTGTTTCCATCGTCAGCCAAAAATCAAGTATCCCCCAGCTGAGACAGGGTCATCAATACAAATATCTCCGACCAGGAGACTGAGATTTATTTCCCCAATAGAGTCCCCTGGAAGAACATTTCAGACGCATAGTGCATTCATTACATCATCTCACATCACATACCTACATACAATTTTCATTCCGCATCATATACATTACATCATTTCATAACATATACATGTATACAAAGCTCGCGTTTATCCCAGACGCATGATTCACTCATTACATCACTTCACAGCACACGCATGCATACAACATTTGCATCTCATGCATCATGACATGGCATGAAGCTAACTTTATTTTTCAGGTTAATTATCCTCTCGATACAATCAACACAAAGGTCCATTCAGACGGACATCCTCATCAATTACATTCAAGATTCAACTATAACCCTCAGACACTGCCTAGCATACGGTATATTCCGAGGTGTAGTCTAGCGTACGACTACTTTCTTCTTCAGATACATCTTTCAGATCTGCTCCATGTCAACATCCATTCTGACATCCTCCTAACGATGGCATCTATAAGCCCATCCCAAATATTCATTGCAAATACAGCATACACAAATACTATCAGATATGGCCTACCGTACGGTTCTTTCTGATTCAGCCCAACATATGACTCCTTCCACTCAGATACGATCTAACGGACGATCCATTCTGATCTTCAACTATCCCAACACGGTCTAATGTACGACCCAGTTGGACCTTCACTTCTCAGGTACTGCCTAGCATACGGTCCATCCTGATTCATCTCAACACATGACTCCTTCAACTCAGATACGATCTAGCGTACGATCCATTCTGACCTTCAATAACTCAAAGACAGTCTAATGTACGACCAAGTTAGACCTTCAAATCTTCAAATACCACTCAAATACAGTCTAATGTACGACCAATTTAGACCTTCAAGTCAAATTCTGCAAATACAGTCTAATGTACGACCAAGTTAGACCCTCATCCCTTGCTCAGGTGCTACCTTCGGACAGGTACATTCCTGAATGGTAGTCTGGTATACGGCTACTCCCCTTGCTCAGGTGCTACCTTCGGACAGGTACATTCCTGAATGGTAGTCTGGTATACGGCTACTCCCCTTGCTCAGGTGCTACCTTCGGACAGGTACATTCCTGAATGGTAGTCTGGTATACGGCTACTCTCCTTGCTCAGGTGCTACCTTCGGACAGGTACATTCCTGAATGGTAGTCTGGTATACGGCTACTCCCCTTGCTCAGGTGCTACCTTCGGACAGGTACATTCCTGAATGGTAGTCTGGTATACGGCTACTCCCCTTGCTCAGGTGCTACCTTCGGACAGGTACATTCCTGAATGGTAGTCTGGTATACGGCTACTCCCCTTGCTCAGGTGCTACCTTCGGACAGGTACATTCCTGAATGGTAGTCTGGTATACGGCTACTCCCCTTGCTCAGGTGCTACCTTCGGACAGGTACATTCCTGAATGGTAGTCTGGTATACGGCTACTCTCCTTGCTCAGGTGCTACCTTCGGACAGGTACATTCCTGAATGGTAGTCTGGTATACGGCTACTCCCCTTGCTCAGGTGCTACCTTCGGACAGGTACATTCCTGAATGGTAGTCTGGTATACGGCTACTCCCCTTGCTCAGGTGCTACCTTCAGACAGGTACATTCCTGAATGGTAGTCTGGTATACGGCTACTCCCCTTGCTCAGGTGCTACCTTCGGACAGGTACATTCCTGAATGGTAGTCTGGTATACGGCTACTCCCCTTGCTCAGGTGCTACCTTCGGACAGGTACATTCCTGAATGGTAGTCTGGTATACGGCTACTCTCCTTGCTCAGGTGCTACCTTCGGACAGGTACATTCCTGAATGGTAGTCTGGTATACGGCTACTCCCCTTGCTCAGGTGCTACCTTCGGACAGGTACATTCCTGAATGGTAGTCTGGTATACGGCTACTCCCCTTGCTCAGGTGCTACCTTCGGACAGGTACATTCCTGAATGGTAGTCTGGTATACGGCTACTCCCCTTGCTCAGGTGCTACCTTCGGACAGGTACATTCCTGAATGGTAGTCTGGTATACGGCTACTCCCCTTGCTCAGGTGCTACCTTCGGACAGGTACATTCCTGAATGGTAGTCTGGTATACGGCTACTCCCCTTGCTCAGGTGCTACCTTCGGACAGGTACATTCCTGAATGGTAGTCTGGTATACGGCTACTCCCCTTGCTCAGGTGCTACCTTCGGACAGGTACATTCCTGAATGGTAGTCTGGTATACGGCTACCCCCTTTACTCAGATGCTACCTTCGGACAGGTACATTTCTGAATGGTAGTCTGGTATACGACTACTCCCTCTTCAAGCAGATTCAGCCTAACGGACGGCTCATTCTTCAACTCAGATACGATCTAGCGTACGATCCATTCTGATCTTTCATCCCCAGCAAAGTCATCCGCCTAATGAATAACTCACTCTGGTATTCAGACACGGTCTAATATACGATCCATTCTGATCCCTCATCCCCAGCAGTGTATAGCATACTCTGACTCCCCAACGAAGTCAACAGCATGATGGATGATTCGCTATACGGCGTAGCGTATGACCCGGCATGACATCCATGGCTTCAGACATCGTCTAACGTACGACAACATCGGAAGCTCGTCATCAAACTTCCTGGATGGCATCTCTAAGCCCATCTCCCTCAAGACTAGCTCCTGATTGACAATCGCAAATTTTACGGGCATTCTAGTGTTCAATAATCTTTCACCTCCAGATCACGAACGGCACATACCATTCTACTCTCTCGGTTCAAGAATATTGAACAGGGGCAGCTGTCATACCCTAAAATTTGCCCGTTGATATTACAAAGCATTTTCCAAGACCCTCTGACTTGATCTGCAAGGCACTGATATCAAATGGACAAAAGCCCAGCTCACAACAGGCCTAATCCAAAGTGGCCCAAAATAGCTTGCTCGCTAGGCGAGCAATTCCTTCGCCTAGCGAATATCTCAGCATGCCACTCGCCCAGCGAAGCACCAGGTCCAGAAAAAGCCCAGACCTAGCTTGCTCGCTAGGCGAGCAATCCCTTCGCCTAGCGAAGCTTGCGAAAATTTGAAGTTTTGGACCTCATTTTAAGCCCATTAGGTCACCACCACTACCACTATAAATACCAGCTCCTCTGCCACGAAAAAGAGACGGACGGACGAACACACACACAGACCCAGAGGGAGAAACACTGAAACCCTGCTGATCCAGAGAATTCGGAAGACGGAAACCCTGAAGGCCGCTCACCCGCTCCGAAGCTACCGCCGCCCAACTCAATCCGGCTCGCCAATTCAAGGTTGCACTTCGATTGCAAACAGGTTTGCATCACTATTATCGCTTTATTTTCTTAATTTGCATGTGATATCGCTTTATGTTCTTATTTTGCATGTGGTACCGCTTTAGGTTCTTAATCTGCATGTGATTATCACTTTATGTTCTTATTTTGCATGTGGTACCTCTTTAGGTTCTTAATCTGCATGTGATATCGCTTTGTGTTCTCATTTGGCATGTGGTACCGCTTCATGTTCTTAACTTGTGGATGATATTATAATTGAATTCATAAACATATTTGAAGTTTTGCATGTGAATTTAAGTGTGCCTGAATATTGTGAATGCTGAACCATGTAATTATGTGTTGGATGCCATAAGCCATGCCGCAGGTTGAGGTCATACTGTTCTCAAATTCCAAACCCGTGGTCGCTCGCTAGCTCATCGCTAGGCGAGCCTGCAGCGAGCCTTCGCTGAGCCTTCGCTAGGCGAAGCAGAGGCGAACGGGACAGTGGCTGTTTTGTCTCTTTGTTGTCCATTTTATGTTCATCTAATCATGATTCTGCATTATTTGGCTTAAATTTCTGACTGTTATATTTATTTTATGGGGCAATTTCCAATTGTATTTTGCCTCAATGCTCTAATCCGTGTGTTGCATGATGTAAAGGCTAGCATACTTCCAAAGAAATAACCGGCTAGGCATGCCGCTTTAGGTGTGGACATTCTTGAGGAGATGGCTTTTGGATGACCTAAGTTTAATATGGAGATTCATCTTGAATCACCAAGCTTGATTTTTAATGTATTGATTTCATTGATTTCCTGTGGACCTAATTACCTAACTGATTACGGCTATTTAATTAATTGTTAAAATCCGGACTTTAAATAAATGATATCGGACCTCTCTTTATTACCCCACGATTACGTAATACGGTCATGTCCCGCGAATATGGGGATATCCTTAGCAAAGACCCTTCGGTTAAATCATCATAGTCCCTCGGATGTTGCCTTCGAAAATACGATTTTGTCCCTCGATGACCCTTCGGTGTAGCCTACGGTTAAATGATGATCGTCCCTTCGAATGCTAAGGTATCCTCGCTACTGTTGCCTTCAATGACCTATCAATGACCCTACGATGACCCTTCTACATCCCAAGGATAAAACTACTTACTTCTCAATAGTCAGGACAGTTTTACCCTCATAAGGATAGGAAATGCCCGGAAAGACCTCGAACAGGTATAACCTTAATTGCTCATTCATAACAAAAAAATACTTTTCACACCTCACACCTTTCAAACATCTTTTGGAAAATCATCACTTAGCATACATCCGTACTAGGATCATTGCCGAGTTATATTTTTCTAAACTACTTTCAAAAACTATATGAGATAACCACTTTGTATACATTCATGCAAGAATCATTACAAAGTTAAATTCTCATTTTCAAAACATTTTTCACACATTTCTCAACCACCTTTTTCAAACTAGAAAACATAAATGATTGAGCAATTAAGAGCCCATGGATAACCATGGATACAAAGGGTGCTAATACCTTCCCTTTGTATAAAGTACCTCCCGAACCTAAGAATTTAAAATTAAGGTCTTTCCTGTTCTTTTCCACCTTTCCTTATGGGATAAAAGAAAAGTCGGTGGCGACTCTTGCTAACCGCGACATTGCGATTAAAAATCCAATAAAGTCCAGTTCACCGTATGACAGAACTGGCGACTCTGCTGGGGAGATTAAAGAGAGGTCCATCTTAAAAAAAAAAAATCATTTATGTTTTAAATTGTTCCTTCGTTTAAGGGATTGTTTGAGTGAAAGATCCTACACCCGAATCTAGTGTACCTTAGGTAAGTAGCAATAGATCATCGCGACTATCCGGCGTATACTGGAATGGTTAAAATGATGGCTACGGTTAATGTGACACTTTGGTTGTCCTGATGTTCCTCATGTTACTTGAGGAAAAATTTGGCTTCCGCGTGGTGTCATCGAAGCATTAACCAGACCTTTAGAACCCTAATTGACTCATCCTAGCCATTAGAAAGTAGTGAGATAACTGGCTTCGGTTCCGACTGAGGTTGGTTGATACTCGATACTACACTCTTTGAGATTGGACTTTAGGGAAGCTTCGGTCAACCACTTGGCGTTGCACTGAAGTGGACTTAAAGAAAGGTCGATGATCTGAGACCCTTCTAGAACCCGGTTACTATTCTAGGACAGGTTGAACCAACCAAACTTCAGTGGGGAGGGTACTTACCTATGGAACTCATGTAAGCCTTAAAACCTAGGAATAATTGTTGTGTGACATGCTTGTGCTTGCATAACATCATGACATCATAACATTGTACTAACCATTTCAAGGACTTAGGGATTTAACTTTGCTCTGTTTTGTATAAAAAAAAAATAAAAATAAAAAAATTAAAAAAAATAAAAAAAAAAAGTTTCCTTTTTTGGTAGTTTACGTAAAGTTGAATTCCAAAAGTCCTTGAAAACATTACATACATTGCATAGCATAACATTGCATAACAGGTGTTCTAAAGGGATCAATGTTCTCACGGTTTTCCTCCAAACAGAAAAATGAACCTCGAACAAATTGTCAAAGACCTCCAGGCTCAGAATGCTCAACTCCAGAAGATAATCTTGAACTTATCCAGGGGGCAGAAGGAACTGAAGGCTCTTTTGCTCGAGAAGAAAAAAGACAAGAAATCTGTGAGGCACACTAACCCGGGAAGAAGGCAGTTTACGAAGATCAATATGACTTTAGCACAGGCACTGCAGGGTATGCTAAAAGCAAATTTAATTACCCTCAGAGATCCTCCTGCAAAACCCAACACTACTTCTCCTCGTTATAATCCCAATGCCAGGTGTGCATATCACTCCGATAGCCCCGGGCATGATACAAACAATTGTTGGTCGTTGAAGAACAAAATTCAGGATATGATCGACGTCGGAGAATCTGAATTTGATCCGCCTGAGACTCCTAATGTCATCACTTCCCCTCTGCCTAATCAAGATGAGACTGTCAATGCTGTGGAAGATACTGATAACGATTGTGACTTGGATAGCTGGATTTCCCCAACAATTGGTGACAGACTCGATAGTTGGAAGGCTGAAGACACTATCCCGATTTCCTTTAGTCAGGAGTAATTGTTATTGTTGTTTTAGCATTTTAAGGCATTGTGTCTATGCCCGGGGCACAATAGCTAATTTTTCAAGGGTTTTGTCATTTTCATAAGCATATTCATATTCAATAGATCAATGGACTTTTAGCATTCAAATATTGCGCTCTTTATCTTTCCTGTCATTTTTTTCAAAACAAGCTATGTTTTCTTGCACACACTCACGTAACAATTTGCCGATCCATATCCACTCTGGATCCTGTTGGTAATGACTCTGCTACTGTTCATTATGACTTTGAAAATCCGATCTACCAAGCCGAGGATGGAAGTGAGGAAGATTGTGAAGTCCCTAGAGAACTTGCCAGACTGGTACTACAAAAGACTATACAGCCGCATGAGGAATCAATTGAAATTGTAAATCTGGGTACTGAAATAAACAAGAGAGAAGTCAGAGGTTTCTTGGGGCACTCGAATTACATTGCCCGATTCATCCCGCACCTGACTGCAACTTGCAAACCCATCTTCAAATTACCAAAAAAAGAAAATCAAGAGATGGTATGGAATGATGAATGACAAAATCAAGAAATATCTCCAAGAACCTCCAATTCTAATGCTACCAGTTGAAGGAAGACCTCTAATCATGTATTTGATCGTGTTAGAAAATTCAATAGGGTGTGCTGGGGCAACATGACGAGTCTGGTCGAAAAGAGCATGCCATACACTGCCTTAGCAAAAGGTACCGACTGTGAAACAAGATACTCACAGCTCGAGAAAGCTTGCTACGCTTTGGCCTAGGCTGCTCGCCGACTAAGACAGTATATGTTGAATCATACCACTTTATTGATTTCTAAGATGGATTCTATCAAATATCTACTTGAGAAACCTGCTGTCTCCTGAGAGAGTTATCACTGATAATGGTACTAAACTGAACCCTGCACGCAGTTCAAAATAAAACACCATAACTCTTCTCCGTACCGGCCAAAGACGAAGGGCGCCGTGGAGGCTGCTAACAATATCAAGAATATAACAGTAACATACAAAGACGGGCATGAGATGTTACCTTTTGCTCTTCATGGTTACCGCACTTCGACAGGGGCAACCCCTTTCTCTTTAGTCTATGGAATGGAAGCCGTTTTACCAGTGGAAGTTCAGATTCCCTCTCTAAGAATCATGAAAGAGACAAGCTTAGATGAGGATGAATGGATTCAAACTCGACTCGATCAGATAAATCTGATTGATGAAAAGAGACTTGCGGCTGTTTGTCATAGGCAGATATATCAGAAGCGCATGATCCAGGCATTTAACAAAAAGGTCAAGAGACAGGTATATCAAATTGGCGACTTGGTGATCAAGCGTATCATTCTACTGCAAGGTGATCCCAGAGGTAAATGGACTCCCACTTACGAAGGGCCATTTGTAGTTAAGAAGGTACTCTCTGGTGGAGCCATGATACTTGCTACAATGGACGGCGAAGATTTCCCGCATCCTGTGAACGCGGACATAGTTAAAAAAATACTACGCATAAAAGAGACCCGCTAGGTCGACGTATCTAGGCAAAAGTAAGGGCATCCCGGAGAACCAAAAGGGTTCGGGCAAAAATTAGGGATAAACATATAAAAATGTACACCCGGCAAGTCGAAAACCTGAAAAGGCGGCTTGGGCAAAAAAGGGTATCCCGGTGGACTGAAAACCTGAAAAGGCGGTCCAGGCAAAAATTAGGGATTAAAGCGTAGGACTAGGTCCCGTTCTCTGTCAGCTTCAACCAAGTTCAAGGGACTGAACAAGCCAATCACTTCTATCCGCCAGCAGGAGATGAGATGCTCGAAGACATGATGACAGTAGTGGAATTAAAATCAATAGGACTTTCTCTGCATAGCTTTCTCTTTGTGTTCTTGACAATTTCCTCTTACTAGGATTTCTGTCTCCTTGTACACAAATTGCCTGTTTATAGGGCTTCTTTCAAAATCAATACAATTTTATCTCCAAAAAAGATGCTTTTGTTTTTACTTTTTCCGTTTTGATTGCATAAACGTCCATTGATTTAATTTGAATTGATATATGCATTTGAATATGATTAATGTTTATCAAAAATACATGCCTAAAATAGAAATAGCGATTACTACAAGACTTCAGGACCAAGGAGAAGGTCTAACCACGCTTTCCAATGAATCCGTTGCTAATTCGATTCCCCGGCAACGCCAATTATTCCCCAGAAGAGGTCGGCACCACCAGACAGACATGTCATCTCTTCCATCCCCAGCCAGGCTCTGTTGAGTGTTTCCATCGTCAGCCAAAAATCAAGTATCCCCCAGCTGAGACAGGGTCATCAATACAAATATCTCCGACCAGGAGACTGAGATTTATTTCCCCAATAGAGTCCCCTGGAAGAACATTTCAGACGCATAGTGCATTCATTACATCATCTCACATCACATACCTACATACAATTTTCATTCCGCATCATATACATTACATCATTTCATAACATATACATGTATACAAAGCTCGCGTTTATCCCAGACGCATGATTCACTCATTACATCACTTCACAGCACACGCATGCATACAACATTTGCATCTCATGCATCATGACATGGCATGAAGCTAACTTTATTTTTCAGGTTAATTATCCTCTCGATACAATCAACACAAAGGTCCATTCAGACGGACATCCTCATCAATTACATTCAAGATTCAACTATAACCCTCAGACACTGCCTAGCATACGGTATATTCCGAGGTGTAGTCTAGCGTACGACTACTTTCTTCTTCAGATACATCTTTCAGATCTGCTCCATGTCAACATCCATTCTGACATCCTCCTAACGATGGCATCTATAAGCCCATCCCAAATATTCATTGCAAATACAGCATACACAAATACTATCAGATATGGCCTACCGTACGGTTCTTTCTGATTCAGCCCAACATATGACTCCTTCCACTCAGATACGATCTAACTGACGATCCATTCTGATCTTCAACTATCCCAACACGGTCTAATGTACGACCCAGTTGGACCTTCACTTCTCAGGTACTGCCTAGCATACGGTCCATCCTGATTCATCTCAACACATGACTCCTTCAACTCAGATACGATCTAGCGTACGATCCATTCTGACCTTCAATAACTCAAAGACAGTCTAATGTACGACCAAGTTAGACCTTCAAATCTTCAAATACCACTCAAATACAGTCTAATGTACGACCAAGTTAGACCTTCAAGTCAGATTCTGCAAATACAGTCTAATGTACGACCAAGTTAGACCCTCATCCCTTGCTCAGGTGCTACCTTCGGACAGGTACATTCCTGAATGGTAGTCTGGTATACGGCTACTCCCCTTGCTCAGGTGCTACCTTCGGACAGGTACATTCCTGAATGGTAGTCTGGTATACGGCTACTCCCCTTGCTCAGGTGCTACCTTCGGACAGGTACATTCCTGAATGGTAGTCTGGTATACGGCTACTCCCCTTGCTCAGGTGCTACCTTCGGACAGGTACATTCCTGAATGGTAGTCTGGTATACAGCTACTCCCCTTGCTCAGGTGCTACCTTCGGACAGGTACATTCCTGAATGGTAGTCTGGTATACGGCTACTCCCCTTGCTCAGGTGCTACCTTCGGACAGGTACATTCCTGAATGGTAGTCTGGTATACGGCTACTCCCCTTGCTCAGGTGCTACCTTCGGACAGGTACATTCCTGAATGGTAGTCTGGTATACGGCTACTCCCCTTGCTCAGGTGCTACCTTCGGACAGGTACATTCCTGAATGGTAGTCTGGTATACGGCTACTCCCCTTGCTCAGGTGCTACCTTCGGACAGGTACATTCCTGAATGGTAGTCTGGTATACGGCTACTCCCCTTGCTCAGGTGCTACCTTCGGACAGGTACATTCCTGAATGGTAGTCTGGTATACGGCTACTCCCCTTGATCATGGCAATGGTCCTCCAATTAAGCTCAAGTAGAATTCCCTAGCACAAAAACACACACATCAAAAGTTCCATGAAGTAAATCAAGAATGGACAAGAGTGAGTTTAGAGATTTGGTCCTTCTAATCCATCTTCTTCATTAAGGTCCATTTACTCCAATTTTGCATAAGGAAAGTCCTAGAATCTAAGTCCAATTCTCCATTCTTTGCATAGGGAAAGTCCTATAAACTAAGTCCATTTCTTTTCATTTGGTTCACAACAATCAAAACAAAACACAAGCATAATAATATATACACAATTATGTGCTCAAGTGAGCAAAAGGCAAATGGCATTAACATAAACATGTGCTCAAGTGAGCAAAGAGAAAAGCAAATGGATAATATGTGCAAGAATAGTAAATTGCATAAAAGTAAAGAGTAAAAAGTAAATGTTAATTGTCAATAGTTAGTGTTAGTAGTTAGTGTGTCATAAGGCAAATTTAGCGCTATGTTAAGCAATCGTAATTGGACTTATGTAGAAGTCACAACCATCTGAGGCCAGTCAATAATAATGTAGGCAACAACACAAGTTAGAAGCCTTGATTAGTGAACCAAGTTCCAACAACTTGCCATGCCAAAAAGAAAAAGAGAATTGATCTTGTATTGGTTTAAGCCTTTTGCATGATTTAGAAGACAACCTATCCTTAATGCAAAGTCATTCACTTGATCAATTGATCAAGATGAATTAGATTTGAATCAAGGAAGATTAAGTCTCCCTAATCAATGCCAACTTATCAACCTTCAACTCATTGATCAAAAGGAAAGAAGAAGAAGAAGATGAAGAAAGGATAAGGAAATGGAAAGATCAAAATGCATAAGATGAAATAATATGTACCAATCCATATGTATTGACCAAATGACATTGAAAGTCAAAGTCAAACAATGATATATCAGAAATGAGATGAAGATTGGAGATCAAACAATAAGCATAATATTTTTGGCATTTTCAATATTAAAATAAACTTGAATTAAAAATAATGGAGAGGTCAAACTTCAAAATCACCTCAAATCAACCTTGAAAGGTCCAAGTAATTTATCCTAAGTTCAACAAGGTCAAACAAAGTTTGACAAAAAATTTCAACATTTTTAAAAGTCAGAAACTATTTTTAATCAATTAAAAATATGTGAAAATAACCTAATTGAACTAAAATCTCAAATAAATCTCAAATCAATTTAAAAATTGATGAGAATATTTTTCATAGATCCATCATCATTCAAATAGGTTAGGAAAATATTTTTGTATTTTTTGAATATCAAAAACTATTTAAAATGAATTAAAAATAACCAGAAAAGAGAGAATTCACAAAAAATATCAAATGACAAAATAAAAAATATTAAAAATCAGAAATAGAAACTAGAATTTATTTGGAGACTAATGCAATTGGTCCCATAATTTTTGGATTAAAAATGAGAGAGATATTGATTTTTGAAAATAATTGGAATTAAAGAAAATAAAATCAGAAAATAAAAAAATGCAAAAAAACAAGGAGCGTTAGATCTGAGCTCATTAATTGAGCTGGCAGATCATACGCTCCAGAGATGCGCTCCCACCATACGCCTTGGTCAACTGAACCACACGTAACATTAAAACAAATCATAACATGGAACTGTCCAGATTAGATCTGGAAACAAGATCGTGTGGCCAGGAATTGATCTGGAGTTGGGATGGCCACCGGAGCCACCGTCTTCTCCGGTGAGCCTCAGAATTCCGGCCAGAGTTGCAGAGATCCAAACCTTAATGAAAATGCACGATCTATACATCTTTGGAAAGTTGGGATGATGTACATCATCCCTGTACCATCCATTTTCACTCTAGATTTCCATGGTGTGAGAAATCAGAAGTTGAAAAATCTGGTGTTCATCATGAACTCAATGGATTTCAAAAATTGAATGCATAATCATGATGCCTCTATTGAGAGGACTTCAGCCAACACAAGATCTAAGCCAATAGGTCAATGGATGATGAGATTCGAATGAAATACCAGTTGAAGAGTAAGCTTGAATTCTGGTAACTTGAGCTCAATTCCTTGCTTGCTTTGCCAAAACAGAAGATCAGTGAGATAAATGATGAAGGTTTAGAAGCTTTAGATCTAAGAATTCAACCAGATGAAGTTGAATTTTGGATCTGAAAAATTTGAAGAAAAATGGAATTTACTTCTTTGGTGAGGTTGGGGAATCACTTCAACAGGGTTTCAGGCGCCTTTAGGTCCAGTTTGAATGAAGCTGAACCCTTCTATTTATAGCAAAACAAACTGCAAGCAAGGTGAATTCTCATGTGCATGGAATTTGGATCCTTCATGCATGGGCCTGTACAGGCGCGTGCAAAGCCCAAAAGCTGATGCAAATGCATGCTGAACACAAACCAAGTTGAATTGGACGTGTAGTTTGAATGGCAATTGCTTGTGTATCAAGATTTCATGTGCATTCCATAATTATGCCTAAATGTTCAACTCTTCGAAAATACCATTTGCCAAATCCAAATATGATCGTATGAGTAATGGTTGGAAAGGCCTTGATGTAAGGAACAATTATTATGTTGGGAAAAAATCCATTTGGAGTGTGGAAACTTATGAAATTTGAGTTTAAAGTGTGATGTGCAAGACATGTCAATGCAAAGTTTCCAAATTTGGCCAATGTTCAAGCCCTTCTGTTTTGATGATGCAAGTCTCAAATGAAAAAATCTCCAACATCAGAGTTATATTTTCAAGAAAATCAAGATGGACTTAAATTTTGCATCATTTGGATTTTTGATGAGAGAGTTATGGGCACTTGAAGTTGGACTCTTTTACCTTTCAATGCATTTGGCCCAAAAGGACCTATAATGTCTTGCATTATCACATGTATTTCCTTTGAGATTTTGAAATTTTGTTCAACATAAGATTTGAATTAGACATATTAAGATTTTCAATGCATTTGATCCCACCTAAAAATCATAAAAAATGAATGAGTTATGTCCTTGGGAAGTTGACCCACAATTAGGGTTTCAATCAAAATGACCTATAATGTATTGGAATGGGAGATGGCCTTCCAAGCTTCAAATCAATTTTTGATGAACATGAAAGTTCTTCATATTGTCCATAAGATCAGTTTTGCTTTTGGAACCATCTCCATTTGACCAACACATAAAAAGTTAGGTCTCAGTGCATTTCAAAATAGTTATAGGGATTGACTGATCAACTTCTCAAGTCCACAACCCATATCTTGATGAATTGATGATTGAGGACACTCAAATAAGTTCAAATATGCATGAAATGATGAATTAAAGAACTTCCCTTGATTGTATTTGATCATGGGTTGAGGTTGCTTTAAGAGCAAGGCATTGTGGTGCACAGATGAATTAGGGTTTCTTTGGGGGACAAACCTCAAACCCTTTGACTTGCTTTGCTCAAAATGATGAATTGAGATGATGGGTGGGAATACTTGATGGATGAGAGCTTTGGGAACCATTACCATGCTTGCTATCATTTCCTCTTGACCATGTCTTTGTACCAATGATCTCCTTGAAGCTTTTGACCTTGTGATTGCTCAAGCTACAAACAAAAGATGTTAGTGACATATTTTTGTGCTTTTGGTTAGTAAATAAAATAAGAAAATCAATGATATACAATTCAAACATGCTTGGTGATCTCAAACCACTCACAAGGAGTCCCACCCAAAGGCAAGGGGAACCAAGATGCTTATGATCCTTGAGGCAATGCCAAATGCAATGTTATAATGCCATGAGGGATCTTAGGGACAAAATTGGGGTCTTACAATTTAAAAATGAAAAGTATTCACAAAATAGGGTCAAAGTTGACTTAAGATTCAATTCAAAATAAGTGTTATGAAAGTAATTTGAAAAATCAAAGGCATAGTGCCTAGGTTTCTAGTTTTGAAAACAATGTTAGTGTTTGCACAAAAGTTTGGCTTGGGTTAGAGTGGAGAGAAGAAGAGAAGGGCTAGGTCCTAAACATGCAAAGATGAGGGAAGAGAAATAAAACCACTTGGAGTTCCCTTCTTGAGATCATAAAGATGATCCAAGTTGCTCATTTCCTTTGGAATTAGCAAGCAATAAGCAAATAACTCAAGCAATCAAGCAAATATCAATCAAGCTCCTAGGAATCTTCCAATTGGCTTTTGTATCTCTTATCTTGGATGTCCATGACAATGGTTCTTCTAATTGGATCAAGTTTAGGATCCTTATCACACAAGAACATACAAATCAAAAAGTTCCACAATGCAAATAAAAGAATGGACAAGAGTGAGTTTAGAATTATGGGTCCTTTCAATGTCATCTTCAAGATTAAGCATTCTAAAGGCATGAGGCCTAGTTGCTCTTCAAGATATTTAGCATTCTAAAGGTATGAGGCCTAGTTGCTCTTCAAGATATTTAGCATTCTAAAGGCGTGAGGCCTAGTTGCTCTTCAAGATATTTAGCATTCTAAAGGCATGAGGCCTAGTTGCTCTTGAAACTCCATTAGCATAGGTAAGGTCCTAAATCTAAGTCCTTTCTCCATTTGCATTGGACTCACACAAACAAAACAACAAGCACAAGGCAATAGTATATACACAATAATGTGCTCAAGTGAGCAAAAGGAAAATTGTATTAACATAAACATGAGCTCAAGTGAGCAAAGGGAAAAGACAAATGAATTAATGAGCAAGAAATTAAATTGAATTAAAGTAAATTGCAAGAATTAAATGCTTGAATTAAAAGTTAGTCATTAGTAGTTAGTGTTAGTGTGCCATAAGGCAATTTAGCGCTATGTTAAGCAATCGTAAGTGGACTAATGTAGCAATCACACCTATCTGAGGCCGGTCAATAAAACTATAGGCAACAAACACAAGTTAGAGACCATGACTAGTAAGCGAAGCTCCTACAACTTTCCATGCCAAAAGAAAAGAAGGATGATCTTGTATGGATTTAGGTTTTTTGCTTGACCAAGAAGCAACCTATCTCTAATGCAAAGCAATTCACTTGATCTTTGATCAAGATGAATTTGATTTGGATCAAAGAAGGTTAAACCCCTCATATGTCAAGGCTAACCACCAATCATTAACTCATTGATCAAAAAGAAAAAGAAAAAGAAAAAGAAGAAGAAGAAGAAATGGAATGTACATAATTGAAATTCAAATGACATAAGCAAAATACATTGACCAAAAATGAATGGAATCAACATCAATCAATGGTAAACAGAAGTGAGATGAAGCTTAGAAGTCAAGAAACAAAAGAAATATTTTTGGTATTTTTTGGAATTAAAATAATACTTGAATTAAAATAAACAAATAAAGGTCAAACTTCAAATCCAATTCAAATATACTTGGAAAAGTCCAATTGGATCATCATAAGTTCAACATGGTCAAACAAGGTTTGACAAAAAATTTCATCATTTTTTGAAAACAGAAACTAATTTTAAACAATTAAAAATGAAGAAAAATAACATAATTGAACTAAAATCTCAAATAAATCTCAAATCAATTAAGAAATTGATGAGAATATTATTCATAGATTCATCATCATTCAAAGATGTTAAGAAAATATTTTTGGAATTTTTGAATATTGAAGAGCATTTTAAATGAATTAAAAACAATCAGAAAGTAAATAATTCACAAAAAATATTAAATGGAATCATAAAAAATATTAAAAATCATTTTTAGAAACTAGAAATTTAGAGGAAAATTATGCAATTGGTCCCTTATTTTTATGATTAAAAATGAAGAAGTTATGAATTTTTAAAATGAAATGGAAATAAAGAAATTAAAATGAAAAATTAGAAATTAGAAAAATCATGGAGCGCCTGATCAAGGTTTTTTAAATGACGTGGCGGATCAGAAGGCTGATAGGCGCGCGCTCATGGTGTGGATTAGTCAGCAGCGAAACACACATGATTAAATGAGGTCAAACAAACCAAGCGCCAAGATTAGATTAGAAGCAAAGGATCCAATGACCATGAACTCGTCCACATGGGGACGGTGGTGGAAACCACCGTCTTCTCCGGTGAGACTCACCGTTCAGGCCAAAATTTGAGGGTTTTCAAACCTTCATCATTTTGCACGATCCATACATCTTTAGAAAGCTGGGGTGATGTACATCACCCCTGTACCCTTGGTTTTCACTCAAGATCTCTATAGAGAGAGAAATCTGAGATAGAAATTTATGGTGTTCAAACTAAACTTATTCAATTCATGAAATCAAAAGCTCAAATCAATTGCCTCTCAGATGAGGACTTCAGAGGTACCAAGCAATGCAAGAAATGAACAATATCCAATGAGTTTCGAATGAAAACAGTTTGAACAACAACCTTTGAAGTGTAGCTTTACAATACTTGATCTACTCCAATTCTTTGATGCAGTGTGTTCTTGAGGTAACAAAGAAGCTAGGCTAAGGAATTGAAGTTCAAAGATCAACCAATGAAGTTGAAAATTGAAAGAAAAATTCAGAATTCCTTTTAATGGAGGTTGGGATTTCACTTCTGCAGAATTTCAGGCGTCTTGAGGTTGGTTCTTGAAGTGAATGCAGCCTCCTATTTATAGCCAAAGGTGATGCATTGCATGAAGAATCCGTGTGTGCATGAGCTTGGGTCCTCCATGCATGGGCCTGTACAGGCGCATGTGAGGCTCAAACTCAATTGGTTTTGCATGCTGATGATGAAACAAATGAATTTGGACGTGCAATTGGCAAGGCAATGTGGTATGCAAGAAGTTTTCACATGTTATGCATAATTAGAACCAAAACTTCTCCTCTTCAAAAATGCCACATGCAAAAATGAAACATAGGCATATGGGTAATGGTTGAATATGTCTTGACATAAGGAACAAATGTTATGTTGAACAAAAATCCATTTGAAGTTGGAAAAATATTGGAAAGAGGCCATGAAGTTCAAGGTACAAAACATGTATATGGAAATTTTTCCAAAATGGACCAACTTCAAACCCTTATGTTTCAATTATGAAAGTCTCAAATGACAAAACCTTCAACATACAAGTTATATATATTTTCAAGACAATGAATTTGGACTTAAATTTTGCATAATTTGGATTTTTGGTAAGAAAGTTGTGGGCACTTGAAGTTGGACTTTTTCACATTTCAATGACTTTGGTCCAAAGTGACCTATAATGTTTTGTATTATCACATGTATTTCTTTTAGGATTATGAAATTTTGTCCAGCATAACAAATGAATTAGACATCTTAAAATTTCCAATTCACTTGATCCCACCTCAAAATCATAAAAAATGAAGGAGTTAGGTCCTTGGGAAGTTGACCCAAAAATAGGGATTCAGTCAAAATGACTTATAATATTTTGAAATGGATGATGATCTTCCAAGTTTCAAATGAAATTTTTATGAACATGAAAGTTGTTCATATGGTTCTTAATAACATTTTTCATCTTTGGGTAATCTCCATTTGACAAACACATCAAAAGTTAGGTCTCAATGGATTTCAAAATAGTCAGATGAATTGACTGGTCAACTTTTCAAGTCCAAACTTCAAATCTTGATGAATTGATGATTGAGGACACTCACATGAGCTCAAATATGCATAAAATTATGAATGAAATAACTTCCCTTGATTTTATTTGATCATAGGTTGAGGTTGCTTCATGAGCAAGGCACAGTCAATGCATAGTTGAATTAGGGTTTTCTTGGGAAACAATCCTCAAGCCCTTTGGTTTATCTTGATCAAATTGGCAAATTGAGACACTTGGGAGGCATATGTGATGATGGAGATCTTTGGGAACGATTGTCATGCTTGCTTTCAACTTCATCTGGCCATTCTTTGAGCATAGAGGCCTCCTAGGAGCTTTGGATCACATGATTGCTCAAGCTTCAAAACAAACAAAGTTAGTGACATCTTTTTGTGCTTTTGGTTAGTAAACAAAATAAGAAAAGCAATAATATACAATTCAAGCATGCTTGGTGGTCTCAAACCAACTCACACAAATCCCAACCTAGGGTAAAGGAGCCAAAATACTATGATCCTTGAGGCAAATGCAATGTGCAATGATATGATGCCACGAGGGATCTTAGGGTCAAAATTAGGGTCTTATAGATGCCCCTATTTAAGGTCATTCTGGCCGGAGATATGAAGGTTAAAATCTTTGTCTCGACGAGGTAGAATGGGCTTAAATAATAACAAAGAGACGAATTTTGGTCCCTAAGAGACCTCATGATGCAAAAGTATGTATGCAAAAAATAATACTCTGTGGGGATATATGTCCACAAAGGAAAAAGAAATCAGGAGAAACTGAGAATCCACATGAGTAATACACTCATAAATGGGACACAGACTCTGGGGACTTTACTGGGGAATGAAGGGGATAAAATGCGTGAGCAGGTCATGACTTGAACTTTGCTGGGAGACACGAGAGGGATTCCATGAAAATAAATCAGTGGAAAGACCCGAGCTGATGCAAAGATGCATGTATTGGGGAATATGCCAATACAACAAACTATTCACAAAGGATACTTCGGATAAAAATCCGGACTCAGATGGGGATGTCCACAAAGGGATTCAACCGGGGATATCCATAAAGGACTCAGCTGAGGAAACAACAAATGAGGTATTACCGGTTACTGGGCAATAAGCTCAAAGAGACATGTGATCAAAACACCGATATAAGGGTGAGAGAACAACACGCTCATGGAGAAAGAATATCTAAGACTGGTATAAGGGTGAGAGATATCAATCATCCGAAAACATCTGAGGAAGACCTAAAAGGTATATTTCAACTCAGGAAAATCTGACTCCACAGGGGACAAAAGTCAAAATAGGGAGCAGAAAGGAAGGAACACCAGGGATACCGGTTACTGGGCATATAATAGGTGACCAACCAGGCGTGAATTGGGGAATATTTCCAAGACACTCATCATCCAAAAGGAGGGCTGAAAAAAAATCAAACTCGATTACAAGATGGACATTCGATTCCATAAGGAAATACGAATCTTACTCAACTGGGGAAGAAAAAGACTTCGACTGAAGAGCGCATGAGATATATTATCTATTACCGTCAGAACATAGATAACATACTCGCATGGAATATTGTCCACAACCGGTTATTGGGTTAATAAAGGATAAATCGACCAAAAAGAAAGGACATCGGGATACCGACTACTGGGTATAAAAGGTGAAGGAATATCAATACTAAATATTGGATAAAGATCACCAACAAAGAGGGGATTACATCTACCGGATACTGGGTAGAAAACCGCAGAAGAGAGTAACCGTCATTGGTTAGGATGAATAAAATCAAGGGTTAACTCTGCAAGGGGAGCGAAATAGGGTTTACAACTATCGGTTACTGGGTAGAAGGCCACGGAAATTCGCTGGGGAGATAATGAACAATTACTGTTTATTGAGCAATTGATCACCTGAACCACAGAGAAGTGAAGGGGAAGTAACAAGAGGAGTCAATCGAGGAACAAGCTAGAGAGACGCAATGAAGCAAGACTCAACCCAATGAGGATACAAACTCAGGGGAGTAATTCCGTCCCAATACATGTTTTGGGAGGAAACTGAAATAATAATCATCCACGAGGACATAACTCAGTGGGGAATATGGAAGAAAGGATAAACACTCTCTGCATATAGGGTTGACTCTATATGGAGAGATCAGACACAATCATCTGCTTGGGGAAATATGTATCACCAAATAGCAGGAGATAACAAACAAAGATATATGGCAAAGGAATGCAACATGAATATCTGGATGTTATAACTATGCATGTATATGCGTGGTTTATGTATGATTAATGCTGACAAACAGACATATTTAACACAAACAGGTCCAAGAATCAATGGACAGACATCCGGTACTACATCTCAAAAGAGAAAGTTAAGCCCACAGGAGAAATCCAATATGGTGGGGGCAACAAAATACCAGAAAACACCGAACTCTATAGGGGATAAAGACCAATGTTAGGTGAACAAGCAAGATCACCGGGGATCAGAGACCGCTGTTGGGAATAAGCAAAGGGTCACAACTACCAAAGCTGGGGATCTTCCAACAGTACGCAGGGACATGGATAAGATCAGTCAGAGAAGAACTATACTAGGGAAAAACCAAGGTAAGATAAGAAACTCTGTGGGGAATAACCACCGAACAAAAGTTCTAATAACCATCACAATTCCTCATATTGCTAGAGAAACAAACTCTGCTGAAGAGAAGAGAAACACCGCTCCGCTAGGGATAGAAAATAAACGTTTTCATCACCCGCTATGCTAGGAGGAAATTATCCAAGAAGGAGGAAGTAACAACAAGCAGGCTCTGATCAGGAAACTCCACTAGGGAAACAACTGCTGATGACTGGACCGGGAATGACCTGTAGGCGATCAGTTGGAAATAACCTGCTGGTAACCAAACTGAGGAAGTCTACTGTGAGCAACCCTGCTGAGGATGAATGGGAAGAAAATCTGCTGGAGAATCAATGTGGGCGAACCCACAGGGAATAAGCTACAAACCAACTTGTTGAAACTTCCATTCATGCTGGGATTTCCTGCTCACTATGCGGGAAATTTCCAATCTGAATGAGGGAAGACCAATTTCCTAAAAAAGATAGCATATCAACTTATCAATCTATAAGGGATTTTAGGTCAATCCACACAAGGGATGACAACCATATAATTGATAACAAAGATGCTAGATCCAAACTCACTAGGGGAGCTAAAAGACTGATACCAAACTCCAGACTCTCTGGGGCTTTGGTGGCGTATTGCCTTCTTCTGCACTCACGAAGGAGACAAACCTGAAAGATGATGAGGAGGAAACAAGAATATGCTAGGAATGTGAATAAATATCTTACCCTTTTGGAGACCATACTATCCTCGGGAGAGCACTGAAGACGTCCAAATTATCTCTTTCAGTCTTTTGTGAATGTTCACTTTGTTCAAAAATAGTTTATAAAAAACTTTATTTGTTTAAAACAATGATATTTATCAATTAAAACATGCAAATATTTGTTGAACAGACACAAATAAGAGCGCAAAGAATTGGATAAAGGCTCAAATTTATTTGATAGGATGGTAGTCTGCAAATGGCAAGACTCCATGGATCTTTACAAATTTGAAATTGGTGATATATATTGGAAAAGGGCTACATTGAACATAATGACCATTATTCCACCAACTCTGAATCCAATGTATTTGAAGCTTCAGTTGACGATGACTGAGCGAGAATCTTTGACAGAAGACGGTTTGAAGAACAAAGTCTTGTCAGGATGCAGTTACTTGCCGAATCCCTAATTTTTGCCTAGATTGCCCCAGGGTGAGGTACTCAATCTAGCGGGATATATATTCATTTTTTATGTCTCTAACTTTTGCCTGGATCGCCCTTTCGGGTTTTCAATCCACCGAGATGCTCATTTTTGCCTAAGCCGCCCTTTCGGGTTTTCAACTTAGCGAGCTATTCTGTTTTTATTTTAGGCGAAGTATTTCTTGACTGCATCTGAATTCACATGACAAGTGAAATCTTCCCCATCCATAGTTGTAAGTATCAAAGCACCGCCTGAAAAGGCTCTCTTAACAACACATGGACCTTCATAGTTTGGAGTCCACTTGCCCCTGGAATCGGGCGCGAAATACAAAACTTTCTTGAGAACAAGGTCACCTTATCGGAAGACACGAGGCTTGACCTTCTTATCAAAGGCTTTCTTCATCCTCTGCTGATATAACTGACCATGGCACATGGCAGTCAATCTCTTCTATTCAATTAAGTTCAATTGGTCATAACGACTCTGAACCCATTCAACATCAGTCAACTTGGCTTCCATCAAGACTCTCATTGATGGGATCTCAACCTCCACGGGGAGCACATCCTCCATGCCATATACAAGAGAGAAAGGGGTTGCCCCTGTTGAGGTGCAAACCGATGTACGATAACCATGCAAAGCAAATGGCAGCATCTTATGCCAATCTTTGCACGTAACAACCATCTTCTGAATAATCTTCTTGATGTTCTTATTAGCAGCTTCAACAGACCCATTCATCTTGGGTCTATAAGGAGAAGAATTATGATGTGCAATCTTGAACTCGCTACATAGCTTTTTCATCATCTTGTTGTTCAAGTTAGATCCATTATCAGTAATGATCTTGTCTGGCACACCATAACGGCATATGAGTTGGTTCTTGATAAACTTCACAACCACCTGCCTGGTCACATTCACATATGATGCCGCTTCAACCCACTTGGTGAAGTAATCAATAGCTACGAGAATAAACTTGTGACCGTTGGACGCCTTTGACTCTATCATGCCAATCATGTCAATTCCCCACATAGAGAAAGGCCATGGTGATGAAATCACATTCAGAAGTGTCGGGGGAATATGAATCTTATCTGCATAAATCTGACACTTGTGGCATTTCTTCACATATTTGCAGCAGTCAGACTCCATTGTCAACCAATAGTAGCCTGCTCTCAACATCTTTTTAGCCATGGCATGTCCATTGGAATGAGTACCAAATGAACCCTCATGGACTTCAGTCATCAACAGGTCTGCTTCGTGTCTATCCACGCATCTGAGCAAAACCATGTCAAAATTCCTCTTATAAAGCACATCGCCATTGAGGTAGAAACTGCCAAATAATCTCCTCAAAGTCTTCTTATCTTTAGCAGATGCCCCAGGCGGGTAAATCTGACTCTGAAGAAAACACTTGATCTTATAATACCATGGCTTATCATCTTTTACTTCTTCAACTACAAATACATGAGCTGGTCTATCCAAGCGCATCACAGTGATATTGGGGACTTCATTCCAAAATTTCACCATAATCATAGAAGCAAGCGTAGCAAGAGCATCTGCCATCTGATTCTCATCTCGAGGAATATGATGGAAGTCAACCTTAGTAAAGAACATTGAAATCCTCCTCTCATAATCTCTGTATGGGATGAGGCCAGGCTGATTCGTTTCCCATTCACCCTTAATCTGATTAACAACAAGGGTCGAATCACCATAAACATCAAGATGTTTGATCCTAAGATCAATACACTCTTCTAAACCCATGTGTTGGTTCTAAGTGTTGGCAACAATTTTGGTAAAACAAAGAGTGTTCACAAGATGTTTTGTGTGATGTCTTAACATAAGATATCCTATGTACCTGCTGGAGCTTAAGAAACATAATCATGCAGGATTGTTTCAAAATGTCATAATGACATGGCATCTGATGATGTGTACATGCTGGAGTTCAAATGGAAGACATGATCATGCAGGATTGTTTCATGATGTCATACACAATGTCATGGCATGTGATATGTTTGTACTTGCACGAAGTTATAAATGGAACTATGGAATTATGCAGGAATTGTTCCAGGATGTCAGACCCGATGTCATGACATCCTGTACACAGAACATTCAGTATGAATGTCTGGTGTTTTGTGATTGCACAATTAATGGCAATCTTTGTATGATTGAAGATCTGATTTGCAGGCACATTCAATCATGGATTACAACCTGATTTACTTATTTTCCAAGGAGATCTAACCAGCTGTCATGAGAAGATTTGATTGGAAAATGGTTTAGGGTTTTCAAGATATCCAAGCCCAGCTGAAAGCTTCTATAAAAAGGGACTTGGAAAACCTGATTGAACACACAACCAATACTGAGCGAAATACAGAGAGAGAGAGAGAGAGAGAGAGAGCTAGGGTTTGTGTCTTGTTTAGTCGTGAGACTTGTAAGCCATTCAAGTCATCCATAGATGATTGAATTGGTCTGATTTGTGGTTGTACTTTTTCACTCTAAAGTTGTTAAGCAAGAGTGTGTGTCTACTTGATCAAAGTTGTTAAGCAAGATCAAGTGTGTGTCTTCTTGATCAAAGTTGTTAAGCAAGATCAAGAGTGTGTCTTCTTGATTGAAACTGTGAAGTAAAATCAAGAGTGTGTTATTGAAAAGTGTTTTCTTTTCTCAAGGGATTATTGTTTAAGATCACAGGTGTGATTGTAGGGAAGTGAGTGGGTTCTCATATTTAAGAGTGCATAGGTAGAAATTACACGGGTGGAGATTAGGTGAGAAAGACTGTAACTTGTTAAAATGTACGAAGAGTCTTTGAACTGATTCTATTTTAGTGAATTTCCTTCCTGGCTTGGTAGCCCCCAGATGTAGGTGAGTTGGACCGAACTGGGTTAACAATTGCTTGTGTCTCTTGCATTACTATTCTCCATCTTTATTCTGTTTGCATTACTCAGATATTAGTGTCGTGACATTACCTTCGACATCTCATATCTGATACCAGAATTTCAATTGGTATCAGAGCAGGCATCCTGCTCTAGTTTTGGGTGAGATCTAGGGGCAATACTTTCTGGCACAATGGAGAGAGATGGAGGATTTGTTCACAGGCCACCAATTTTGGATGGATCTAACTATGACTATTGGAAACCTCGAATGGTAGCTTTCTTAAAATCTATGGATAATAAGGCTTGGAAGGCTGTGTTAACAGGCTGGGTACATCCAGTAATTACTAAGGAAGGAGCAGCCACAACTAACAAGAAGCCTAAAGAACAATGGTCCAAGGAGGAGGATGGTCTAACCCTTGGAAATTCTAAAGCATTGAATTCCATATTCAATGGAGTAGACAAGAACATCTTCAGGTTGATAAACAATTGTGAAGTGGCTAAAGATGCTTGGGATATTCTCAAAACCACTCATGAAGGCACATCTAGGGTTAAAATGTCTAGACTACAGCTGCTCACCTCCAAGTTTGAAAATTTAAGGATGAAAGAAGATGAAAATATACATGAATTTCATATGAGCATTCTTGAAATTGCTAATGCCTCAGGAGCCCTGGGAGAGAAGATGTCAGATGAGAAGCTGGTAAGGAAAATACTCAGGTCACTCCCTAAGAGATTTGCTATGAAAGTGACAGCCACAGAAGAGTCCCAAGACATCTCCAACATGAGAGTTGATGAGCTAATTGGTTCCCTCCAAACATTTGAGACGGGATTGAATGATGGTTCTGAAAAGAAAACCAAAAGCATGGCCTTCATGTCAAACACAGAAGAGGAAAACAGTCAGGATGTTGATGAAGATTTGTCAAATGAAGTAGCAATGCTGGTGTAAGACCCCAATTTTGTCCCTAAGATCCCTCATGGCATCATAACATTGCATTTGCATAGCCTCAAGGATCATTAGCATCTTGGTTCCCTTTGCCTTTGGATGGGACCTTCTGTGAGATGGTTTGAGGTCACCAAGCATGCTTGAATTATATATCATTTCTTTTCTCATTTTGTTTACTAACCAAAAGCACAAAAATATGTCACTAACATCTTTTGTTTTGTAGCTTGAGCAATCACAAGGTCTAAAGCTTCAAAGAGATCATTAGTACAAAGACATGGTCAAGAGGAGATGAGAGCAAGCATGGTAATGGTTCCCAAAGATCCCATCCATCAAATATGCCTCCCTAGTACCTCAATGCATCATTTTGATCAATCAAGTCAAAGGGTTTGAGATCTTGTTCTTCAGAGAAAACCTAATTCATCTGTGCATCACAATGCCTTGCTCATGAAGTAACCTCAGCCCATGGCCAAATACAATCAAGGGAAGTTCATTAATTCATTATTTCATGCATATTTGAACTTATTTGAGTGTCCTCAATCATCAATTCATCAAGATATGAGGCATGGACTTGAGAAGTTGATCAGTCAATTCATCTGACCATTTTGAAATGCACTGAGACCTAACTTTTCATGTGTTGGTCAAATGGAGATGGTTCCAAAAGCAAAAATGTTCTTAAGGACAATATGAACAACTTTCATGTTCATCAAAATTTGATTTGAAGCTTGGAAAACCATCTTCCTTTCCAATACATTATAGGCCATTTTGACTGAAACCCTAATTTTGGGTCAACTTCCCAAGGACATAACTCATTCATTTTTATGATTTTGAGGTGGTATCAAATGCATTGGAAAGCTTAAGATGTCTAGTTCAAAAGTTATGTTGAACAAAATTTCAAAATCTCAAAGGAAATACATGTGATAATGCAAGACATTATAGGTCCTTTTTGACCAAAGGCATTAAAAGTCAAAAAAGTCCAACTTCAAGTGCCCATAATTCTTTCATCAAAAATCCAAATGATGCAAAATGCAAGTCCATTTTGTGTGTCTTGAAAATATCTACAACTTTGATGTTGGAGGTTTTTCGATTTGAGGCTTGCATCATCAAAACAGAAGGGCTTGAAAGTTGGCCAATTTTAGAAACCTTGCCTTGACATGTCATGCACCTTACACTTTAAACTTAAATTTCATAAATTTCCACACTTCAAATGAGTTTTTGTCCAACATAACATTTTTTCCTCATACAAAGACCTTTCCAACCATTACCCATATGCCTATGTTTGGATTTTCTAAATGGTACTTTCGAAGAGATGTTTGTTTAGGTACAAATGAGGAATTCACTTGAAATCTTGGTGCATAAGCTATTGCCTTGCAAAGTCACACGTCCAATTCCATTTGGCTGATGCTCATAGTTCATTTGGCATTGTTTTTGGGCCTTGTACACGATCATGCAAGCCCATGCAATGAAGCTTCACATGCGATGCACACGGATCATTTCACACTCTCATTGCCACTTTCTCTATAAATAGAGACTCCATTCCATTCATTTCACACGCCTAATTCAACCTGAAATGCTGTAGAATTCTTTCCATAACCATCACTAAAGAAGCAAGCTCATTTTTCTCAATTTTTTCAGATCTGAAATTCAACTTCATCTGGTTGAATTCTCAGATCTAGTGCTTCTAAACCTTCATCATTTATCTCATTGAACTTCTATTTAAGCAAAGCAAGCGAGGCATAGTGCTCAAATTACCAGAACTCAAGCTTCCATTCCAACTGGTATTTTCTTCGATTCTCTTAATCCATTGACCTATTGGCTTAGATTTTGTGTTGGCTGAAGTCCTCTCAATAGAGGCATCATGTTTATGCATTCAATTTTTGAAATCCATTGAGTTCATGATGAACACCAGATTTTTCCATCTCTGATTTCTCAAACTATGGAGATCTAGAGTGAAAATGGATGGTACAGGGATGATGTACATCATCCCAGCTTTCTAAAGATGTATAGATCGTGCATTTTCATTAAGCTTTGAATTTCTGCAACTCTGGACGGAATCCTGAGGCTCACCGGAGAAGACGGTGGCTCCGGTGGCTTCATTATCTCCAGTTTGAATCCTGACCGTGTGATCTATTTCCCAGATTCAATCAGGACCCTTGCTTGTTATGACTTTCTATTGTTTCCCATGCGCTTGCATTGACTGTGGACTTCCATATGCGCGCATCTCCCAGCCTTGTGATCTGCCAGCTCAATTAATGAGCTCAGATCCAAGCGCTGTGGATTTTTCTATTTTTTTATTTCTGTTTTTATTTTCTTTAATTCCTTTTATTTCAAAAAAATCATATCTCTTTCATTTTTAATCCAAAAATTATGGGACCAATTGCATTATTTCCCAAATAAATTCTAGTTTCCATTCCTGATTTTTTAATATTTTTATTTTGTCATTTGATATTTTTTGTGAATTTTCTTTTTTCTGGTTATTTTTAATTCATTTTAAATAGTTTTTGATATTCAAAAAATACAAAAATATTTTCCTAACCTATTTGAATGATGATATATCTATGAAAAATATTCTCATCAACTTTTGAATTGATTAGAGATTTATTTGAGATTTTAGTTCAAGTAGGTTATTTTTATTCATTTTTAATTGATTAAAAATAGTTTCTGACTTTTAAAAATGCTAAATTTTTTTGTCAAACTTTGTTTGACCTTGTTGAGCTTGGGATAAATTACTTGGACCTTCCAAGGTTGATTTGAAGTAATTTTGAAGTTTGACCTTTTCTTTTATTTTAATTCAAGTTTATTTTAAATATTAAAAAATGCCAAAAATATTTTATTCATTTCTTGATCCCCAATCTTCATCTCACTTCTGTTTTTGATTGTTTGACCTTGACTTTCAATGTTATTGGTCAACATATGAGGATTGGTACATTGTATTTCATTTAATGCACTTTAATTTTTGCTATTTTCATTTCTCTTATCCATCTTCTCCTTCTTCTTCTTCTACTTCTTTCCCTTTGATCAATAAGTTGAAGGTTGATAAGTTAGTATTGGTTAGGGAGATTTAATCTTCTTTGATTCAAATCTAATTCATCTTGATCAATTGATCAAGTGAATGGCTTTGCATTAAGGATAGGTTGTCTTCTAAACCATGCAAAAGGCTTAAACCAATACAAGATCATTTCTCTTCTTCTTTTTGGCATGGCAAGTTGTTGGGACTTGGTTCACTAATCAAGACTCCTAACTTGTGTTTGTTGCCTGCATTATTATTGACCGACCTCAGATAGTTGTGACTTCTACATAAGTCCAATTACGATTGCTTAACATAGCGCTAAATTTGCCTTATGGCACACTAACTACTAACACTAACTATTGACAATTAACACTTACTTTATGCAATTTACTTTATGCCATTTACTATTCTCGCACATATTATCCATTTGCTTTTCTCTTTGCTCATTTGAGCACATGTTTATGTTAATGCCATTTGCCTTTTGCTCACTTGAGCACATAATTGTGTATATATCATTGTGCTTGTGTTTTTGTTTTGATTGTTGTGGACCAAATGCAAAGAAATGGACTTAGTTTCTAGGACTTCCCCTATGCAAAGAAATGGAGAATTGGACTTAGATTCTAGGACCTTCCTTAAGCAAAATTGGAGTAAAAGGATCTTAATGATGAAGATGTATTAGAAGGACCAAATCTCTAAACTCACTCTTGTCCATTCTTGTTTTACTTCATGGAACTTTTGATGTGTGTGCTTTTGTGCTAGGAGTTTCCATTTGAGCTTAATTGGAGGACCATTGCCATGTTCATCCAAGTGGAAGATACAAGACACCTTGAGGATCTCTTATGAGACTTGTTTGATTGCTTATGCTTTGTGCTTTCTTATTCCAAAGGATAGGAGCTACTTGGATCATCAATATGATCTCAAGAGAGGGACTCCATTGTGATTTTGATTCTTCATCCCTTCTCTTTTTGTTTTACTTAGGACTTAGCCCCTTCTTCTTCTTCTCTCCACTCTAACCCAAGCCAAAACCTTTTGTGCAAACATTTAACTATTGTTTTCAAACATTAGAAACCTAAGCCTTATGCTTTTGATTTTCAAACTTTCTTTTCACAATACTTATTTTGAATTGAATCTTTAAGTCAACTTTGACTATTTTGTACATACTTCTAATTGGTAAATATAACTCATTCAAATTTCTTTTTGTGGTTCCAATGGCCACTTCTTAATCAAATTTTCCATAACCTTTAGCTATTAGGTTTGAGTTACCCTTGTGGTAGATGTGATACTCACCTATATCCTTAGTGATGGACAATGAGTCTTCCATGCTTATTATAGGGTTAACCCCTCACTAGCATGTTGAAGCTATCCTCACATGGTGGATTTGTGGTTTGGTTGAGTTTTCTCCCTTTGATAACAAAAGACCTTAAGGCTTTTGGACCAATCAATTCACCAACTTGTTTTGAAATTATTACCCCGAACTAGGAGGTTTTGATCCTAATCTTTTTATAAGATGGTACGTAGGCAATGGGTTTATCCATCCAAACACACAAATGTAAATAACTTGTACATTCTCTTCTCATCTCTTCAATCATGTTTGCACAAACAAATTTTTCACAAGACAACAACCTTATAACAAGTATGAAAAGGGCTCCCTAGGAGTACCTAGGATGTTTTGGGTGCCTAACACCTTCCCATTGCATAACCAACCCCCTTACCCAGATCTCTATTTCTTTTACTAGTTTTTGTTAAACTATTAGGTTTTTGTTCGCTTTCTAACCATTCCCTTGGATAAATAGAAGTGCGGTGGCGACTCGACTTGTATGATTTACCTTGGATTTAGTCAATATCTCTAATGGTAACGAATACCCCGCTACAGAAAATTGGCGACTCTGCTGGGGACTTTGCCTAGTGGGTTTTGCCTACTTTTCATACTTGTTATATTGTATTTATTTTGTGACATGTTTTTTGTGCAATTTGGGATTACTGTATTGTATGTAATGATTGATTTGCTTGATATTAATTCCTTGCATGCTTGGTGATCTTTGTGAGATGAGTTCTATACCCGGACTCGAGTGCACTTAGGATAGGAGAATGTCGTAGTTTTGGTGACTTGTGTGGAGTTATTCCTTAGCAAGTTGACTTACAAAGTCCATTCACTTGGTGGAGGTCATGTTGGGATCAATAATGTCACACAAGTAAGTTGTGGTTAGACATTACTCTTTCCAATATAGACCTTAGAAGCCAAGGACCTTAGTTTACCAAGCCCATCTTGGCCTATTTTTAGGATGTAGTGCGAAAGTCGTTCAAGTGTAAGATTTGATACGATTGTTACGCGATACTACGCTCATAAGAGTCTCTCTTGAGAATATTTTTGGAATACGAGTAGTCGTTTCTCCGATAATATCCGAAAGATGGGATGATGACTATGGGAACCTCTTGTAGAACATGTTTGGTAGGTTTAAACCCTAGTACACTCCCTTTGGGTGGTTCTTAACCTAAACTCCATGCTCGAGACTTGCAACAAACCCTTGATTCATGGTTGATCCGTTCATGAATCCTTAATATCAATGGAACATGGGTGTTGATAAGGTGTAAACCATAATCCACCAAAATGGACGATTGATATTAAGGATAACATGATCCATCCCATGACCTTTGTTTGGTGTGCTTTGCTTGATCCTTGAGTGTGATTGTTGCATTCATGCATTCATTCACTCATTTGCATCCGTATCATCAATAATGAAGAAAATTTTCAAGGAACTTAAGGGGTTTATTTGCAAATTTTCAGACATGGAAAGACAAAGAAGGAATACAAAGAAGTACAGCTTCAGACAACCAAATTTGAAAGAGTTAAGGAATCTGACATCCTATGTATTAGATCCCTTGGGTTTCAAATCTCGTTTTGGGAAGCTTCTTCCTCTTCTGACTACTCAGGTGGATGAAGGGTTGATGAGTGTATTGGTGCATTTTTATGATCCCTTGTACCCCTGCTTCACGTTTCCGGATTTCCAGCTTTTGCCTACGCTTGAGGAGTATGCCTATCTTGTGGGTATACCTATTCTAGACCAGTTGTCGTTCAGTGGCTTGGAGAGTATTCCTACTTCTCAAGAGATATCAAACATGTTGCACATAGATGAATCTCTGGTTGGTGCTCATATGACTACCAAAGGTGGAATTCAAGGTCTCCCTTCTGAGTTCCTCATTGCTCAAGCTACTATATATGGAAAGGCCATGAGTGAGGATGCCTTTGAAGCCATATTTGTACTTCTCATCTATGGATTGGTATTGTTCCCCAACATCGACAAGTTTGTGGATGTGAACGCTATTAGGATCTTTTCTGCTCTTAATCCCGTTCCGACTCTGTTGGGTGATACCTATTTCTCTTTGCATATGAGGAATGAAAAGGGTGGTGGCGCCATTGTATGTTGTTTGCCTCTGTTGTATAAGTGGTTTATTTCTCACTTACCTCAGACGGTCGCCTTCAAGGAGAACAAAGGATGTCTACGGTGGTCCATGAGACTTATGTCTCTCACTAATGATGATATCTCTTGGTATAATCGTGTGTATGATGGTGTGCAGATTATTGACTCTTGTGGTGAATTCTCCAATGTACCTCTTCTTGGTACATGTGGTGGGATTAACTACAACCCTATTTTGGCACGTCGTCAGCTTGGGTTCCCCCTAAAGGATAAGCCCAATAACATTCTATTAGAGGGTGTGTTCTTTCAGGAGGGTAAAGATCCCCAAGGCTTGAAGGGCAGAATGGTCCGCGCTTGGCGCAAGATTCATAGGAGAGGAAAGAAAGAGTTGGGTCCTAAGAATTGCGTTGCTATGGAGCCTTATACTGCTTGGGTTAGGAAGAGAGCGTCTGAGTATCTCATGCCTTACGAGTATCCGAGACCTACACCTTTGGTTATGGTTGGGCCTTCAACCCTCCTTAACCCAGGAGTAGAGGAGTTGAGAGACGAAGACCTATCACGTGCCTGGATCCGTGAAAGGGAAGAGTTGCTTCAGCAGATTAAGGAGAATGATGCTTTGATTGAGTTCCTCGAGCATCAAGTTATTGATGACCCTGACGATGCATGGACTTCTCTACTTCCTCAGTCTTCCAAGTTTTGGAAGAGGAAGTATGACCGACTCGCCGAGAAGAAGGCGGATATGGAGGCAGCCTACGAGAGGGAGGTGAAGAGGCTTCGCGCATCCTATCTTCCTGTGTCCCGAGCTTTAGATGATTGTTTCTATGGATCCATAGGATGATTTTTTTTCCTTTTCTCTTGTATATGATTGACAATGCTGTACTTCTTTCCCCTGATATTATTTGATGAGATATTTCCATACGTAATAAATGTTTAATATTTCCAAAATTTGCAAATAAAACCCTAGAGTTCCTTTGAAATAAAAAAACAAATCATATGCACAAGCATTGCATGCATCATGTGCATAAGCAGGTTTTGTTCTCGGCTTCTTATCCTATGGTCTAACTCTGTGTTCTTCATTTATTTTGAAGACAAGCTGACTCACCGGTACTACACCAGAGCTAACATTTCAAGACTGATGGATCATCTAGAGCAAGAGAACCGTGAACTTAAGGAGGAAGTGGCAAGATTAAGTGCTTTGATGGAATCATTCTTGGCTGCCCAGAGCCAGTCTTCTCCAACTCCTCCCCAGAGGACAGTCATCTCTGAGATTGTCTCCTCAAATGTGCCTGCAGCCAGTGCATACTTTGCTCCGACAGCCATGCCAGCCGGATTCCCGTGGGGGATGCCTCCCAATTTTATGCCTGAGGGTCCTGCTCCTACCTTTACTTCTATGCCGACATCTAGCCCGGTCCTTGCTGTTCCTCCTCCTGTCGTGCATACCATGCCTAGAGTAGACGACACCATCTATCATTCTGAACCATCTGAAGGCCCAGATGTCTATGAAACGATGGACGCTATGAACGACCAATTTCTCGAGCTTCGCAAGGAATTGAAAACTCTTCGAGGAAAGGATCTTTTCGACAAATCTGCTGTCGAACTGTGCTTGGTTCCCAATGTGAAGATCCCTGTGAAATTCAAGGTCCCTGACTTTGAAAAATACAAGGGAAATACCTACCCTCTCAGCCACCTGGTCATGTATTCCAGGAAAATGTCAACTCAGACCGACAATGATCAGTTACTCATCCACTACTTTCAGGACAGCTTGTCCGGTGCCGCTCTACGGTGGTACATGGGTCTGGAGAGTGCGAACATCCGATCTTTCAACGACCTTGGCGAGGCCTTCGTCAAGCAGTACAAGTATAATATGGATATGGCTCCCGATAGGGATCAATTGAGGGCCATGTCCCAGAAGGACAAAGAAACGTTCAAAGAATACGCCCAGAGGTGGCGAGAGTTGGCAGCACAGATTGTGCCTCCGCTAGAAGAGAAGGAAATGACCAAGATCTTCCTGAAGACCTTGAGTTCATTCTATTATGAGCGGATGGTTGCTAGCGCTCCCTCTGACTTCACCGAGATGGTGAATATGGGGATGCGTCTAGAAGAGGGGGTTAGAGAAGGACGCCTAACCAGGGAAGAAGGCTCTTCTGCCAAATGTTATGGGGCGTTTGCAAAGAAGAAAGATGGAGAGGCCCATGCTGTGACCTCCCATGTGAAACCTAGAAGACCCTCTATGAGGAGGAAGACCGTGCGTCCCGCCGGTAACCAGCATCAGGTGGCTCATATAGCACCTATTTTCAGAGATAATCAACAGTATCAGCAACATAGCAACAATCAGCAACCACATCCGCAATATCAACAACAACAGCACCGTCCGCAACAGCAGGCCTACCAGCCTCGAAACAATAATCAAACCAGCACGAGTTACGAGAGGAAAAATGTCACTTTTGATCCTATTCCAATGACGTACGCAGAATTATATCCCTCTTTGATAGAGAGGAATTTCATTACTCCGAGAGACCCACCAGCTATACCTGCTAACCCTCAGTGGTGGTATAAGCCCGAATTGCATTGTGTTTATCATTCTGGTGCTCTCGGCCACGACATGGAGAATTGTTACCCTTTGAAGACCAAGGTTCAAGACCTTGTAAGGTGTGACATTCTGTGTTTTGAGGACGTAGGTTCTAATGTGAAGAAGAACCCATTGCCCGAGCATGGGAAATCTGTCAACATGGTCCAGGGCTGCCCTGGCAAGTACAAAGTCAAGTATGTCAGCCATATTCGACAGTCTCTTGTTGAGATGCATCGTTTGCTATGCGAGTACATTCATTATGAGCACAACCATGATATATGCCGAATATGCCTGGTTAACCGATTGGGTTGTCGCCAGGTACGCAAGGATATTCAGGAAATGCTGGATGAAGGAGTCATTGAGATCCTTCAGAATAGGAATGTTGACGAAGATGAGCCTGAGGTCAACGTAATTTCCCTAGTATTCCGTATGCCCGAGCCTGTTATCATTAAGTATGATGGTAGCAAGCAGAAGGCTTCTCCTGTTCTTATCATTAAGCCTTCCAGTCCAGTACCGTATTCTTCTGAAAAAGCAATCCCTTTTCGTTACAATGTTGTTGCTGTGGAAGATGGGAAGGAAGTGTCCTTACCATCCTCCTCTGTTGTTAACATTGCTGATATTGTTGAACGCCCGATTGGGAATGCTGTGAGCACCTCGAATCCGGCACCTGTTGCTAAGTCCTCCTCTACATTGATAACTCCTACTTTTGTTGGCCCGAGTGGCAATATGAAAGAAGATTGCGATAAGATGCTGAGGCTCATCAAGAGAAGTGAGTACAATGTTGTAGACCAGCTTCTACAAACACCATCCAAAATATCAGTGTTATCATTACTTTTGAATTCAGAACCACATAGAGAGGCACTGCAGCAGGTTTTGGATGTGGCATATGTAGATCATGATGTCACAATAGAACAGTTCGATAGCATTGTTGCAAACATTACTGCTTGTAACAATTTGAGTTTATGTGACTCTGATCTCCCTGAGGAGGGAAGAGACCACAACTTGGCTTTACACATATCTATGAATTGCAGAGACGACGCCATGTCCAATGTGCTGGTGGACACTGGGTCATCATTGAATGTATTGCCGAAAACCACTCTCTCAAAACTGTCTTATCAAGGGCCTCCCATGAGGCAGAGCGGAATCGTTGTGAAAGCTTTCGATGGGTCGCGTAAAACTGTGATTGGGGAAGTTGATCTCCCAGTCAAAATTGGACCAAGTGATTTCCAAATTACCTTCCAGGTTATGGACATTCACCCATCATATAGTTGTCTCTTAGGCAGACCATGGATTCACGAGGCAGGCGCCGTGACATCCACCCTACACCAGAAACTGAAATTTGTGAAAAATAAGAAGCTGGTGGTGGTTGGGGGAGAAAAGGCTCTCCTGGTTAGCCATTTGTCTTCCTTCTCATATATAGACGCTGAAGATAAAGTTGGAACTCCTTTCCAACCTTTATCTATAGCTGAGCCTATTGAGAAGAGAGCTCCTTCATTTGCTTCCTATAAAGATGCAAAGTTGGCCATTGAGTGTGGTGCAACTGCTGGTCTGGGAAAAATGATTGAACTAGAAGACAACAAGTCTCGGGCTGGCATAGGTTTTTCATCTGGGGTTTTCAACGAGAAAGGGCAATTCAAAAGTGGAGGGTTCATCCACGCTGGTCAAGATGAAGAAGCTGCTGCTGTCTTGGAAGAAGATACAGAGGATTCTGGCAATTTCATTATCCCTGGAGGGGTCTGCAACAATTGGGTCACTGTGGATGTTCCTACAGTTATCCATAAGTCAGCGTAATGATCACTTTGTTTAAAAACCCTTCTCCCATGCCAAAAGGAGGAGTGATGACATTGTTGGCGCATTAATACAATGATGTTTTCATTCAATAAATTCATGTTAAATGTTTGTTTTTCCAATTATTTTCCCTTTTCGCTTTTTGCATGAAATTGGTGATCACATAAAACCCTAAAAACAAAATAAAATCAATCTTCTCATCTGCATAATGATTTGCCTTGTTTGATTTCTAAAAGCCTTTCATATCCAAAATCATTATGCAGGTTGGTCAAACCCATTGAACATAATGATCCAACACCATCTCCCAATTGTGAATTCCTTGTATTTGAGGCGGAAGAAGATGATGTTGAAGAGATTCCTGACGAGATCACCCGTCTACTTGAGCATGAAGAGAAAATCATTCAGCCGCATCTTGAGAATCTGGAAACAGTCAACTTGGGGTCTGAGGATTGTGTTCGCGAAGTGAAGATTGGGGCACTCCTTGAAGAAACTGTTAAGAAAAGGTTGATTGAATTGCTACGAGAATATGTTGACGTCTTCGCTTGGTCGTATGAAGACATGCCAGGTCTAGATACTGATATTGTGCAACATTTCTTACCTCTGAAGCCTGAGTGTGTGCCTGTAAAGCAGAAGCTTAGAAGAACTCATCCCGATATGGCAGTGAAGATCAAAGAGGAGGTTCGGAAGCAAATTGATGTGGGGTTTCTGGTGACTTCCACATATCCTCAATGGGTGGCCAATATTGTGCCCGTGCCTAAAAAAGATGGAAAAGTCCGGATGTGTGTGGACTATAGAGATTTGAATAAAGCTAGTCCGAAGGATGATTTCCCTCTACCACATATTGATATGTTAGTAGACAATACAACTAAATTCAATGTCTTCTCGTTTATGGACGGATTTTCCGGATATAATCAGATTAAGATGGCACCCGAGGATATGGAGAAGACAACATTCATCACACCTTGGGGGACATTCTGTTATCGAGTGATGCCCTTCGGTTTGAAGAACGCCGGAGCCACGTATCAACGAGCTATGACCACCTTGTTTCATGATATGATACACAAAGAGATTGAGGTATATGTTGACGATATGATTTCTAAGTCGAGAACGGAAGTTGAACATATAGAGCACTTGTTAAAACTTTTTCAGCGTTTGAGGACGTACAAGCTTCGTCTGAATCCCAACAAGTGTACATTTGGAGTCCGTTCTGGAAAATTATTGGGCTTCATTGTTAGTGAAAGAGGTATTGAGGTTGATCCTGCAAAGGTCAAAGCAATACAAGAGATGCCTACGCCCAAAACTGAGAAGCAAGTCCGAGGTTTTCTTGGCCGCTTGAATTACATTTCTAGATTCATATCCCACATGACTGCCACATGTGCGCCAATATTCAAGCTCCTCCGGAAAGATCAGTCCCACGATTGGACCGAGGATTTCCAGAAAACTTTCGATAGTATTAAAGAGTATCTGTCCGAAACTCCGATTCTGTCTCCGCCTGTAGAGGGAAGACTTTTGATCATGTATCTGACTGTTCTTAAAGACTCAATGGGTTGTGTCCTCGGTCAGCAAGACGAATCAGGGAAGAAGGAGTATACTATTTACTACCTGAGCAAGAAGTTCACTGATTGTGAGTCTCGGTACTCAATGCTTGAGAAGACATGTTGTGCTTTGGCTTGGGCTGCTAAGCGCTTACGCCAGTATATGATAAATCATACGACTTGGTTGATATCCATAATGGATCCAATCAAGTATATCTTCGAGAAGCCTGCTTTAACAGGGAGAATTGCCCGTTGGCAAATGTTGTTATCTGAGTATGATATTGAGTATCGAGCTCAGAAGGCTATTAAAGGTAGTATCTTGGCTGACCATTTGGCACATCAGCCTATTGAAGATTATCAGCCAGTTCAGTATGACTTCCTGGATGAGGAAATTATGTGTTTGAAAGTGAAAGATTGCGATGAGCCTACACTCGATGAAGGGCCAGAGCCTGGTTCCAGATGGAGTATGGTGTTTGATGGCGCTGTAAATCAGTATGGGAATGGTATTGGGGCAGTGATTATTACTCCTCAGGACACACATATTCCTTTTACAGCAAGGCTAACTTTCAAATGCACGAATAATATGGCTGAGTATGAGGCCTATATTATGGGGTTGGAGGAATGTATTGATCTAAGGATCAAGCATCTTGATGTATATGGTGATTCGGCCCTCGTTGTTAATCAGATTAAGGGTGAATGGGAAACGAATCAGCCTGGTCTCATTCCATATAGAGATTATGCGAGGAGGATTTCGACGTTCTTTACTGAGGTTGACTTCCATCATATTCCTCGAGATGAGAATCAGATGGCAGATGCTCTCGCTACACTAGCTTCAATGATTGTGGTAAATTTTTGGAATGAAGTCCCCAATATCACTGTGATGCGCTTGGACAGACCAGCTCATGTATTTGCAGTAGAAGAGGTGAAAGATGATAAGCCATGGTATTACGATATTAAGTGCTTCCTTCATAACCAGGTTTACCCGCCTGGGGCATATGTAAAAGATAGGAAGACTTTGAGGAGATTGTCAGGCAGTTTCTACCTCAATGGCGAAGTGCTTTACAAGAGAAATTTTGACATGGTTCTGCTCAGATGCGTGGATAGACACGAAGCAGACCTGTTGATGACTGAGGTCCATGAGGGTTCATTTGGTACTCATTCCAATGGACATGCCATGGCTAGAAAGATGTTGAGAGCAGGCTACTATTGGCTGACAATGGAGTCTAACTGCTGCAAATACGTGAAGAAATGCCATAAGTGTCAGATTTACGCGGATACGATTCATATTCCTCCGACACTTATGAATGTGATTTCATCACCATGGCCTTTCTCTATGTGGGGAATTGACATGATTGGCATGATTGAGCCAAAAGCGTCTAACGGGCACAGATTTATTCTCGTAGCAATTGATTACTTCACCAAATGGGTTGAAGCAGCATCATATGCAAATGTGACCAGGCAGGTGGTCGTGAAGTTTATCAAGAATCAACTCATATGCCGCTATGGTGTACCAGATAAGATCATTACCGATAATAGATCTAACTTGAATAATAAAATGATGAAAGAGCTGTGTAGTGAGTTCAAGATTGCACACCATAATTCTTCTCCTTATAGACCCAAGATGAATGGGGCTGTTGAAGTTGCTAATAAGAATATCAAGAAGTTTATCCAGAAGATGGTTGTCACGTATAAAGATTGGCATGAGATGCTGCCATTTGCTTTACATGGATATCGTACATCTTTCCGTACTTCAACAGGGGTAACCCCTTTCTTTCTTGTTTATGGCAGGGAGGCTTACTCCCAGTAGAGATGGAGATCCCATCAATGAGAGTCTTGATGGAGGCCAAGTTGACTGATGCTGAATGGGTTCAGTCGTTATGACCAGCTGAATTTGATAGAAGAGAAAAGATTGACTGCCATGTGCCATGGTCAGTTATATCAGCAGAGAATGAAGAAAGCTTTTGATAAGAAGGTCAAGCCTCGTGTGTTCCGAGAGGGTGACCTTGTGCTCAAGAAAGTCTTGTCTTTCGCGCCCGATTCCAGGGGCAAGTGGACTCCAAACTATGAAGGTCCATATGTTGTTAAGATAGCCTTTTCAGGCGGTGCCTTGATACTTACAACTATGGATGGGGAGGATTTCACTCGTCCTGTGAACTCAGATGCAGTCAAGAAATACTTCGCCTGAAAAATAAAAACAGAATAGCTCGCTAAGTTGAAAACCCGAAAGGGCGGCTTAGGCAAAAATGAGCGTCTCGGTGGATTGAAAACCCGAAAGGGCGGTCCAGGCAAAAGTTAGAGACATGAAAAATGAATATGTGTATCCCGCTAGATTAAGCACCTCACCCTGGGGCAATCTAGGAAAAAATTAGGGATTTGGCAAGTAACTGCATCCTGACAAGACTTTGTTCTATAACTGTCATCCAATTATTTGCCATCAAATAAATTCCATCAAATAAATTCGAGCCTGTTAATCCAATTATTTGCACTCTTATTTGTTTCTATTCAACAAATGTTTTGCATGTTTCAATTGAGAAAATATCATTGTTTTAAATAAATGAATTTTTCATAACTTGCTTTTAAGCAAAGTGAACATTCACAATGATGAAAAGGATACTTAGGAGATCCTCAGTGCTCTCCCAAGGATGGTATGATCTCCAACAGGGTAAGACATTTGTTCATATTCCTGGCATGACTGTATTTTCTTCCTCCGGAGCCCTGAGTGGTATGCTTGTTAAGATATTCACCACTCCCCCCCTTCAGCGGGGTAGCAACCCTTTCTCCTCAGTAGATATGATCTCTTTGGTGAGTACGGTACTTGGTGGTTGACCCTCCAGAATCCCTTTATCCCTCGGATAGATTCCCCGGGAGAGTTGCTTATGTGGCAGATTCTACCTGTGCAATGAACTCTTTTCCCCAGCTGTAACTGTTGATTCATCCCCTGCAGAGATTTTGTTGTTTCCTGGTATCTCTGATCCCCGGCAAATTGGATACTCTCCTTGGAATTTTGGGCTTTCTCTCTTGAGATGTAGTACCAGACGGTTGTGTGCCTGCTCCTTTGGAGCTGTTTGTGTTAGAAATGTCTGTTTGTCAGCATTCATCATACATAAACTACACATATGTGCACATATTTCCAAACCCGCGGATATTCATATTGCATTATTTGCCATATATCTTTTGTTTGTTATCTCCCTGCTGGTTAGTAATATATTTCCCAAGCAGATGTCGGTGTCTGATCCCTCAATATAGAGTCAGCCCTTTAAGCAGAAAGTGTTTGCCTTTCCTTCCGCACTCCCCACTGAGTTCTATCCTCGTGGACGACGGTTGTTTTCACTTCCTCCCAACATATATATTGGGATGGGTTCCCCTATTGAGTTATATCCTCATTAGGACGAGTCTTGATTCAGTTCGCCTCTTTGGTTTGATCCTAAATTGGCCTCTTGTGACTGTTTTCTTGTGTTTCCCCGTGGTATAAATGAATAATTGCTCGGTAACCAGTAATTATCCATCCTATCCCCGACGGAGCCTGTGGTTTTCTACCCTTGTACCGGTAGTTGTAAATCCTACTTTCTCCCCTTTGCAGAGTTAACCTTGTTGCTCATCCTAGTCGATGACGGTTACTTTTCCGTGGTTTTCTACCCCATATCCGGTAGATGTAATCCCCTCCTTGATGGTTATCATTATCCAATATTCGGTATTGATATTCCCTCCTTCTTTTGGATAATTGCTCTGATTAGACAATTTATCCCCAGCAAATCATCTTTCATACCAGTTGTCGGTGATGTTGGTTGCTCCCTTTGATTGGTCATCATTATATACCTAGTTTTGGTATCCCGATGCCTTTCTCTTTTACGATCGATTTATCCTTTATTAACCCAGTAACCGGTTGTGGATAATATTCCATGCGAGTGTATTATCTACGTTTTAACGGTAATAGATAATATATCTCATGCACTCCTTGGTCGAAGCTTTTGTTCTTCCCCACTCGAGTAAGATTCGTACCCCTGTTTTAGAATCGAATGTACATCCCTTAGTCAAGTTTTCTTTTTGCCCTCTTTATGGATGATGAGTGTTTTGGGAATATTCCCCGATCCACGCTTTGGTTGGTCACCTATTATATGCCCAATAACCGATATCCCTGGTGTTCTTTCCCTCTGCTCCCTATTATGACTTTTGTCCCCCGTGGAGTCAGATTTTCCTGAGTTGAGATATACCTTTTAGGTTTTCCTCAGATGATTTTGGATGTTTGATATCTCTCACCCTTATACCGGTCCTAAATATTCATTCTCCCCGAGCATGTTGTTCTCTTGCCCTTATACTGGTGTTCAGATCACATGTCTCTTTGAGTTTATTACCTAGTAACCGAGAATACCTCATCCCGTTGCTTCCCCAGGAGATTCCTTTTTGGATATCCCTAGTGAGGTCCCTCAGTTGACTTTCCTCACCTGAGTCCGAATTTTTATCCGAAGTATCCTTTGTGGATAATGTTGTTGTGTTGGCATATTCCCCAACACATGCACCTTCGAGTCAGCTCGATGTCTTTCCATGGGATTTACTCCCTTTGGAATTCTGTTCCCCAAGCTTTGAGTTGTGCCCTGCTTACGCATTTCCTTCTTATCCCCATTAGAGTCCCCAGAGGCTCTATCCCATCTTATGAGCATATTACTCATACAGAATTCCAATTTCCTCCTGATCTTTGCCTTTGTGAACAAATATCTCCACAGAGTATTACCTCTTTGCATGCATACATTTGCATCATGAGGTCTTTGTAAGACCTCAATTTTGACCCTAAGATCCCTCATGGCATCATAACATTGCATTTGCATAGCCTTAAGGATCATGAGCATCTTGGTTCCCTTTGCCTTTGGGTGGGACTCCTTGTGATTGGTTTGAGATCACCAAGCATGCTTGAATTATACATCATTGTTTCTCTTACTTTTGTTTACTAAAAAAACAAAATAAATAAATAAATAAATAAATAAAATATAACAAAAAAATTTTTTTGGACTTGGGCCTCTCTCATTTGAGCTCATAGGTCCACAAAAACCAGGTTATAAATTCAGAGTTTCAGTGAAACAAAAGGAGATGCCATTCCTATTACCCTGGCAGGAAAAAGAAAGTGAGAGAAGAGCTAACAGAGTTCAGAGCAACCTCCAGAGGCTGAAGGGAACTCATCGGCAAAGAACCAATCCCCTCTCATATAAACCCTCGGATTGTTCTGCAAACCCAACGGTGCAGTTCAATTTCATTCAATCTCTCCAATCGGGTTTGCCCTATATCCATCATCTTTATGCCTTTAATTTGAATTTTCTGAATATATGAGGTAGTATGGGTGAATTTGATACCCTTTTGATGCATGTGTTTGACAGGAGGTTTATGCCTCCTACTCTTGGTTGCTTTTTGTGAGCTTTTTTGTGAATTTTAATGGCATGATTCATGTGGTTACATTTTGATTTGAGGGCAACTCTTGATTACCCTATCTTGTTTCTCTAACCTGTTTGTTGAGTTTTTTTTTGTGAGGGCTCACATGACTCTTGCAGAGATGGCCTGGTGTTCCACTTTATTTGTGGGATACCACCTAGAGGTTTATTCCGATTACCTGTGCTTAATGGCTTGAGATATTTGTTTGTGACTGCTTATTCCAAAGGATGGGAGCTACTTGGATCATCAATATGATCTCAAGAGGGGAACTCCTAATGTGGTTTTATTTTCTTTTCCCTTATCTCTTGTATGTTTAGGAATTTAACCCTTTTTTTTATTCTAACCCAAGCCAAAACTTTTTGTGCAAACAATAACTTTTGTTTTCAACATTAGAAACCTAAGCCTTATGCTTTTGATTTTCAAACTTATTTTTCATAACACTTATTTTGAATTGAACCTTTTAATCCACTTTAACCATATTTTTGTAAATACTTTTAATTGGTAAATATAACCCATTCAAATACTTTTTGTGGTTTCAATGGCCGTCTTCTTAATCAAACCCTTTTTTTATAACCATTAGCTATTAGGTTTGAATTATCCTTGAGGTAGATATAATACTCACCTTTATCCTTAGTGATGGACAATGAGTCTTCCATGCTTATTATAGGGTTAACCCCTCACTAGCGTGTTGAAGCTATCCTCACATGGTGGATTTGTGGTTTTAGGTTGAGTTTTCTCCCTTTGATAACAAAAGACCTTGAGGTTTTTGGACCAATCAATTCACCAACTTTTTTTTGAATTTTTTTACCCCGAACTACGAGGTTTTGATCCTAATCTTTTTTTAAGATGGTACGTAGGCAATGGGTTCATCCATTCAAACATAAAATGTAAATAAATTTGTATATTCTTTTCTCATCCCTTCAATCATATTTGCACAAATAAATTTTCACAAAAAAAAATAACCTTACAACAAATGTGAAAAGGGCTCCCTAGGAGTACCTAGGATGCTTTTGGTGCCTAACACCTTCCCATTGCATAACCAACCCCCTTACCCAGATCTCTGACATTTTTACTAGTTTTTGATTCGATAAAACTTTTAGGTTTTTGTTCGCTTTCTAACCATTCCTTTGGATAAATAGAAGTGCGGTGGTGACTCGACTTGTATGATTTACCTTGTATTTAGTCAATATCTCTAATGGTAACGAATACCCCGCTACAGAAAAATGGCGACTCTGCTGGGGACAAATAATTTGCCTAGTGGGTTTTGCCTACTTTTCATATTTGTTGTATTGTATTGTATATTTTTTTGTGACATATTTTTGTGCAATTTGGGATTACTGTATTGTATGTAATGATTGAATTGTTTGAATATTAATTCCTTGTATGCTTGGTGATCTTCGTGAGATGAGTTCTATACCCGAACTCGAGTGCACTTAGGATAGGAGAATGGCATAGTCTTGTTGACTTGTGTGGAGTTATTACTTAGCAAGTTGACTTGCAAGTCCATTCACTTGGTGGAGGTTATGTTGGGATCAATAATGTCACACAAGTAAGTTGTGGTTAGACATTACTTTTCCAATATAGACCCTAGAAGCCAAGGACCTTAGTTTACCAAACCCATCTTGACCTATGCTTAGGATGTAGTGCGAAGGTCATTCAAGTGTAAGATTTGATACGATTGTTACGCGATACTACACTCACAAGAGTCTCTCTTGAGAATATTTTTGGAATACGAGTAGTCGTTTCTCCGATAATATACAAAAGATGGGATGATGACAATGGGAACCTCTTGTAGAACATGTTTGGCAGGTTTAAACCTTAGTACACTCCCTTTTGGGTGGTTCTTAACCTAAACTCTATGCTCGTGACTTGCAACAAACCCTTGATTCATGGTTGATCCGTTCAGGTATCCTTAATATCAATGGAACTTGGGTGTTGATAAGGTGTAAACCATAATCCACCAAAATGGATGATTGATATTAAGGATAACATGATCCATCCCATGACCTTTGTTTGGTGTGCTTTGCTTGATCCTTGAGTGTGATTGTTGCATTCGTGCATTCATGCACCCATTTGCATTCATATCATCAAAATAATAAGAAAATTTTCAAGGAACTTAAGGGGGTTTATTTGCAAAATCTTCAGACATGGAAAGACAAAGAAGGAATACAAAGAAGTACAGTTTCAGACAACCAGACTTGAAAAAGTTAAGGAATTTGACATCTTATGTATTAGATCCCTTGGGTTTCAAGGCTCGTTTCGGGAAGCTTCTTCCTCTTCTGACCACTCAGGTGGATGAAGGATTGATGAGTGTATTGGTGCAGTTTTATGATCCCTTGTACCGTTGCTTCACGTTTCCGGATTTCCAGCTTTTGCCTACCCTTGAGGAGTATGCTTATCTTGTGGGTATACCTATTCTGGGTCAGGCGTCGTTCAATGGCTTGGAGAGTATTCCTACTTCATAAGAGATAGCAGACATGTTGCACATAGATGAATCTCTGGTTGGTGCTCATATGACTACCAAAGGTGGAATTCAAGGTGTCCCTTCTGAGTTCCTCATTGCTCAAGCTACTATGTATGGGAAGGCCATGAGTGAGGACGCCTTTGAGGCCATATTTATACTTCTCATCTATGGGCTAGTATTATTCCCCAACATCGACAAGTTTGTGGATGTGAACGCTATTAGGATCTTCTCTACTCTTAATCCCGTTCCGACTTTGTTGGGCGATACCTACTTCTCTTTGCATATGAGGAATGCAAAGGGTGGTGGCGTTATTATGTGCTGTTTGCCTCTGTTGTATAAGTGGTTTATTTCTCACTTACCGCAGACAGTCGCCTTCAAGGAGAATAAGGGATGTCTACGGTGGTCCACGAGACTCATGTCTCTCACTAATGATGATATCTCTTGGTATAACCGTGTGTATGATGGTGTGCTGATTATTGACTCTTGTGGCGAATTCTCCAATGTACCTCTTCTTGGTACATGTGGTGGGATTAACTACAATCCTGTTTTGGCACGTCGGCAGCTTGGGTTCCCCCTAAAGGATAAACCCAATAACATTCTGTTAGAGGGTGTATTCTTTCAGGATGGTAAAGATCCCCAAGGCTTGAAAACTAGGATGGTCCGCACTTGCCGCAAGATTCATAAGAAAGGAAGGAAAGAGCTGGGTCCTAAGAATTGCATCGCTTTGGAGCCTTACACTGTTTGGGTTAGGAAGTGGGCGTCTGAGTATCTCATGCCTTACGAGTATCCGAGACCTACACCTATGATTATGGCTGGGCCTTCAACCCTTCCTAATCAAGGAGTAGAGGAGTTGAGAGACGAAGACCGTTCACGTGCCTGGATCCGTGAACGTGAAGAGTTGCTTCAGCAGATTAAGGAGAAGGATGTGTTGATTGAGTTTCTTGAGCATCAGGTTATTGATGACCCTGATGATGTATGGACTTCTCTACTTCCTCAGTCTTCTAAGTTCTGGAAGAGGAAGTATGATCGACTCACCAAAGAGAAGGCCGATATGGAGGCAGCCTACGAGAGGGAGGTGAAGAGGCTTCGCGCATCTTATCTTCCTATGTCTCAAGCTTTAGATGATTGTTTCTAGGGATCCATAGGACGATTATTTTCCTTTTCTCTTGTATATGATTGACGATGCTGCACTTCTTTTCCCTGATATTATTTGATGAGATATTTCCATATGTGATCAAATGCTTAATATTTCCAAAATTTGCAAATAAAACTCTAAAGTTCCTTTGAAATAAAAAACAAATCATATGCACCAACATTGCATGCATCATATGCATAAGCAGGTTTTGTTTTCGGTCCCTTGCCCTGTGGTCTAACTCTGTGTCCTTCATTTATTTTGAAGACAAGCTGATTCATCGGTACTACACTAGAGCCAACTCTGCAGGACTGATGGATCATCTAGAACAAGAGAACCGTGAACTGAAGGAGGAAGCGGCCAGATTGACTGTCCTAATGGAGTCATTCATGGCTGCCCAGAGCCAGTCTTCTCTGACACCTTCAACTCCTCCCCAGAGGACAGTTATCTCCAAGATTGTCTCCTCTATTGTGCCCGCTGCCAGTACGCACTTTGTTCCAACAGCCATGCCAACCGGGTTCCCGTGGGGGATGCCTCCCAATTTCATGCCTGAGGGTCTTGTTCCAGCCTTTGCTTCTATGCCGGGATCTAGCCCGGTCCTTGCTGTTCCTCCTTCTGTCGTGCATACTTTGCCCAGGGTAGACGACACCATCTATCATTCTGAGCCGTCTGAGGGTCCAGATGTTTATGAGAAGATGGATGCTATGAACGATCAGTTTCTTAAGCTTCGCAAGGAATTGAAAACTCTCAGAGGGAAGGATCTTTTTGGCAAGTCTGCTGCCGAACTCTGCTTGGTTCCAAATGTGAAGATCCCTGTGAAATTCAAGGTCCCTGACTTTGAAAAGTACAAAGGAAATACTTGTCCTCTCAGCCACCTGGTCATGTATGCCAGGAAGATGTCAACTCAAACCGATAATGACCAACTACTCATCCACTACTTTCAGGACAGTCTGTCCGGTGCCGCTTTGCGTTGGTACATGGGTTTAAACAACGCGAACATTCGATCCTTCAATGATCTTGGCGAGGCCTTCGTCAAGCAGTACAAGTACAACGTGGATATGGCCCCCGATAGAGATTAATTGAGAGCCATGTCCCAAAAGGATAAAGAAACATTTAAGGAGTATGCCCAGAGGTGGCAGCACAGATCGTGCCTCCGCTAGAAGAGAAAGAGATGACTAAGATCTTTTTGAAGACTTTAAGTTCTTTTTATTATGAGCAGATGATTGCTAGAGCTCCTTCTGACTTCACCGAGATGATAAATATGGGGACGCGTCTAGAAGAAGGGGTCCGTGAAGGACGGTTAACCAGAGAAGAAGGCTCTTCTGCCAAACGTTATAGGGCGTTTGCAAAGAAGAAAGATGGAGAGACACATGCTGTGACCTCCCATGAGAGACCGAGAAGACCCTCTGTGATGAGGAAGACCGAGCGCCTCGCCGGTAACCAGCACCAGGTGGCTCATATAACACCTGTTTTCAGAGACAATCAACAATATCAGCAACAACAACTCCGTCCGCAACAGCAGGCCTACCAGCCTCAAAACAGTAATCAGACCAATACAAGTTATGAGAGGAAAAGGGTCACCTTCGATCCTATTCCTATGACGTACGCAGAGTTATATCCCTCTTTGATAGAGAGGAAGTTGATTACTCCGAGAGAGCCACCGGTTATACCTGCTAACCCCCATTGGTGGTATAAGCCCGAGTTACATTGTGTTTACCCTTCTGGTGCTCCCGACCACGACGTGGAGAATTGTTACCCTTTGAAGACCAAGGTTCAGGACCTTATGAGGTATGGAATTCTGTGTTTTAAGGACGTAGGTCCTAATGTGAAGAAGAACCCATTGCCCGAGCATGGGAAATCTGTTAATATGGTCCCGGGGTTCCCTGGCAAATACAAAGTCAAGTATGTCAGTCATATCCGACAATCTCTGGTCCAGATGCATCGTTTGCTATGTGACTACAGTCATTATGAACATGACCATGATAGATGCCGAGTCTGCTCTGTTAACCGATTGGGTTGTTGCCAGGTGCGCAAGGATGTTCAGGAAATGCTGGACGAAGGAGTCATTGAGATCCTTCAAAACAGGAGTGTTGATGAAAATGAGCTTGAGGTCAATGTGATCTCCCCAGTGTTCCGGATACCCGAGCCTGTTATCATCAAGTACAATGGTAGCAAGCAGAAGAATTCTCCCGCTCTGATCATTAAGCCTGTTGGTCCTATGCCTTACTCTTCTGAAAAAGCAGTTCCCTATCGCTACAACGCCGTAGCAGTAGAGAATGGGAAAGAGGTGTCCTTGCCCTCTTCTTCTGTTGTGAATATTGTCGATGTTAGCGGTTTGACCCGTAGTGGCCGTGTGTTTTCAGCGCCGCTGAAGCCTCAAATTAATGCTAATTTTGTTGAACGCCCGATTGGGAACGCTGTGAATTCTCCGAATCCGGCACTTGCTGTTAAGCCCTCCTCCGTACTGAAAACTCCTACTTCTGTTGGCCCGAGTGGCAATGTGAAAGAAGACTGTGACGAGATGCTGAGGCTCATCAAGAAAAGTGAGTACAATATCGTAGACCAACTTCTACAAACGCCATCCAAAATATTTGTGTTATCCTTACTCTTAAATTCAGAACCACACCGAGAGGCTTTGCAGAAGGTGTTGGATGTGGCATATGTGGATCACGATGTCACTTTGGAGGAATTCGATAGCATTGTTGCAAATATTACTGCTTGTAACAACCTGAGCTTTTGTGACTCTGATCTCCCTGAGGAGGGAAGAGACCACAACTTGGCTTTACACATATCTATGAATTGTAGAGACGATGCCATGTCCAATGTACTGGTGGACACTGGGTCATCATTGAACGTATTTCCAAAGTCCACTCTCTCAAAGTTATCATATCAAGGATCTCCCATGAGGCAGAGTGGAGTAGTTGTGAAGGCTTTCGATGGGTCTCGTAAAACTGTGATTGGGGAAGTTGATCTCCCAATCAAGATCGGACCAAGTGATTTTCAGATTACCTTCCAGGTTATGGACATTCACCCATCATATAGTTATCTCTTAGGCAAACCATGGATTCACGAGGCAGGCGCCGTGACGTCCACCCTACACCAGAAACTGAAATTTGTGAAGAACAAGAAGCTGGTGGTGGTAGGGGGAGAAAGGGCTCTCCTAGTTAGCCATTTGTCTTCCTTCTCTTATATATATGTTGAGGTTGAAATTGGAACTCCTTTCCAAGCTTTATCTATAGCTGAGGCTATTGAGAAAAGAACTCCTTCATTTGCTTCCTACAAAGATGCAAAGTTGGCCATTAAGCGTGGTGCAACCACTAGTTTAGGAAAAATGATTGAGTTAGAAGACAACGAATCCCGGGCTGGCATGGGTTTTTCTTCTAGTACTTTCAACAAGCAAGGTTTATTCAAGAGTGGAGGTTTTATCCAAACTGGTCTAGATGAGGAGGCTGCTTCCGTCTTAGAAGAAGATACAAAGGATTCTGGCAATTTCATCATCCCTGGAGGGGTCTGTAACAATTGGGTCGCTGTGGATATTTCAACAGTTGTCCATAAGTCAACGTAATGATCACTTTGTTTAAAAACCCTTCTCCCATGCAAAAAGGAGGAGTGATAACATTGTTGGCAACATAAACACAATGATATTTTCATTCAATAAATTCATGTTAAATGTTTGTTTTTCCATTTATTTTCCCTTTTCGCTTTTTGCATGAAATTGGTGATCATATAAAACCCTAAAAAATGGAATAAAATCGATCTTTTCATATGCATAATGATTTGCCTTGTTTGATTTCTAAAAAGCTTTTCATATCCAAAAATCATTATGCAAGTTGATTTCTAAACCCATTGAACATAATGACCCAACACCATCTCCCAATTTTGAATTCCCTATATTTGAGGCAGAGGAAGATGATGATGTCGAAGAGATTCCTGACGAGATTACCCATCTACTTGAGCATGAAGAGAAGATCATTCAGCCACATCTTGAGAATCTGGAAACAGTCGACTTAGGGTCTGAAGATTATGTGCGAGAGGTAAAGATTGAGGCACTTCTGAAAGAATCTGTTAAGAAGGGGTTGATTAAGTTGCTAAGAGAATATGTTGACGTCTTTTCCTGGTCATATGAAGACATGCCTGGTCTAGATACTGATATTGTGCAACATTTCCTGCCCTTAAAGCCTGAGTGCATGCCTGTTAAGCAGAAACTCAGAAGAACTCATCCTGATATGGCAGTGAAGATCAAAGAGGAAGTTCAGAAGCAAATTGATGCGGGGTTTTTGGTGACTTCTACATATCCTCAATGGGTGGCCAATATTGTGCCCGTGCCTAAGAAAGATGGAAAAGTCCGGATGTGTGTGGACTATAGAGACTTGAATAAAGCTAGTCCGAAAGATGATTTCCCTCTGCCACATATTGATATGTTGGTAGATAATACAACTAAATTCAAAGTCTTCTCATTTATGGATGGATTTTCCGGATATAATCAGATTAAAATGGCACCCGAGGATATGGAGAAGACAACATTCATCACACCTTGGGGAACATTCTGTTATCGAGTGATGCCCTTCGGTTTGAAGAACGCCGGAGCCACGTATCAACAAGCTATGACTACCTCGCTCCATGACATGATGCATAAGGAGATTGAGGTGTACGTTGACGATATGATCGTTAAGTCAAGATCGGAGGCTGTACTCCCTGTAAAGGTGGAGATCCCGTCAATGAGGGTCTTGATGGAAGCCAAGTTGACTGATGCTGAATGGGTTCAGAGTCGTTATGACCAGCTGAATTTGATTGAAGAGAAGAGATTGACTGCCATTTGTCATGGTCAGTTATATCAGCAGAGAATGAAGAAAGCTTTTGATAAGAAGGTTAAGCCTCGTGTGCTCCGAGAAGGTGACCTTGTGCTCAAGAAAGTTTTGTCTTTCGCGCCCGATTCCAGGGGCAAGTGGACTCCGAACTATGAGGGTCTGTATGTTGTTAAGAGAGCCTTTTCAGGCGGTGCTTTGATACTTACAACTATGGATGGGGAGGATTTCACTCGTCCTGTGAATTCAGATGCAGTGAAGAAATACTTCGCCTAAAAAAAAATAAAAAAACAGAATAGCTCGCTAAGTTAAAAACCCGAAAGGGCGGCTTAGGCAAAAATGAGCGTCTCGGTGGATTGAAAACCTGAAAGGGCGGTCTAGGAAAAAGTTAGAGACACAAAAAATATATAATAATGATATATGTATCCCGCTAGATTGAGTACCTCATCCTGGGACAATCTAGGCAAAAATTAGGGATTTGGCAAGTAACTGCATCCTGACAAGACCTTGTTCTACAACTGTCGTCCGTCAGAGATCCTTGCTCATTATCAACTGAAACTCCAAATACATCGGATTCAGAATTGGTGGAGAAATGGTCACTATGTTCAATGTAGCCCTATTCCAATATATATCACCAATTTCAAATTTGAAAAGATCTTTGGAGTCTTGCCATTCGCAGACTACCATTCTATCAAATAATTTTGAGCCTTTATCCAATTATTTGCACTCTTATTTGTTTCTATTCAACAAATGTTTTGCATGTTTTGATTGAGAAATATCAATGCTTTAAACAATAAAATTTTTCATAACTTGTTCTTAAACAAAGTGAACATTCACAATGACAGAAAGATACTTAGGAGATCCTCAGTGCTCTCCCAAGGGTGGTATGATCTCCAACAGGGTAAGATTTTTGTCCATATTCCTGGCATGAATGTATCTCCTCCCTCCGGAACCCCTTGTGGTTTATCCAACCAAGTTGATTGCTTGTTGAGAGTCACCTCTCTTCCCTTCAGCAGAGTAGCAATCTTTCTTCCTCAGCAGCTTGGATCTCTTTGGGCAAGAGCGGTATTTGGTGGTTGATCCCGATAAATCCTTTATCTCCTCGGATAGATTCCCCAGTAGAGTTGTTGGTGTGGTGGACCTTGTCTGTGATAACTCTCGTCCCCAGCTGGAATGATTGATGATTCATCCCTTATAGAGTTCTTTGCTTCCTGGTATCTCTGATCCCCAGCAGATTGGATACTCTCCGTTGAACTTGGCTTTCTCTCTTGAGGTGTAGTACCGGGTGGTTAATTCCTGGACCTGGTTGTGTTAGATATGTCTGTCTGTCAGCATACATCATACATAAACCATGCATATTCATGCATAATTATAACATTCAGGTATTCATGTTGCATTCTTTGCCATATATCGTTGTTTGTTGTCTCCTGCTATTTGGTGATATACTTCCTCAAGCAGACGTGTGTGTCTGATCTCTCCATATAGAGTCAGCTCCATAAGCAGAAAGCGTCTATCCTTTCTTCCATATTCCCCATCGGGTCATATCCTCGTGGATGTTGATTGTTTTTGTTCCTTCCTAACACATATACTGGGATGGTTTTCCCCATTAAGTTATATCCTCACCGGGACAAGTCTTGATTTGGTGTGCCTATCTAGTTTGATCCTAGATCGGGCTCTTGAGACTCTTTTCCTGTTTCCCCGTGGTAAATGAATAATCGCTCAATAATTAGTAATTATTATCCCGGCGGAGTCTGTGGTTCTCTACCCTCATACCGGTAGTTGTAAGTCATATTTCTGTGGTCTACTACCCAGTAACCGGTAGTTGTAAACCCCATTTTGTCCCCGTGTAGAGTTAAACCTTGATTGTTGTTCATCCTAACCGATGATGGGTACTCTCTTTTGTGGTTCTCTACCCTCATACCGGTAGATGTAATTCCCTCCTTGTTGGTTATCTTTATACAAAATTCGATATTGACATTCCTTAATTTTTTAGTATACCACCCAGTAACCGGTGATATATCTCTTGGATAATTTCTCTAATTACGCAATTTATCCCCAACGGGTCATCTCTCGTCTATCTTGTTGTTGTTGGTAACGATTATTCCTCCCCTGAATTGGTCATCATTATATACCTAGTTTCGGTATCCCTATGCCTTTTCTTTTCGGTCGATTTATCCTTTATTAACCCAGTAACCGGTTGTGGATAATCGTCCATGCGAGTATATTATCTACGTTCTGACGGTAATAGATAGTATATCTCATGCACTCTTTAGTCGAAGCCTTTTGTTCTTTCCCAGTTGAGTAAGATTCGTACCCCCTTTTCGGAGTCGAATGTCCATCCCATAATCGAGTTTGCTTTTTGCCCTCTTTTTGGATGATGAGTATTTTGGGAATATTCCCCAATTCATGCCTTGATTGGTCATCATTATATACCTAGTTTCGGTATCCCGATGCCTTTTCTTTTTGGTCGATTTATCCTTTATTAACCCAGTAACCGGTTGTAGATAATCGTCCATGCGAGTATATTATCTACATTCTGACGGTAATAGATAGTATATCTCATGCACTCTTTGGTCGAAGCTTTTGTTCTTCCCTAGTCGAGTAAGATTCGTACCCCCTTTACGGAGTCGAATATCCATCCTATCATCGAGTTTGCTTTTAGCCCTCTTTTGGATGATGAGTGTTTTGGGAATATTCCCCAATTCACACCTTAGTTGGTCACCTATTATATGCCCAGTAACCGGTATCCCTGGTGTTCCCTCCTCTCTGCTCCCTATTATGACTTTTTATCCTCTATGGAGTCAGATTTTCCTGAGTTGAGATATACCTTTTTAGGTCTTCCTCAGATGATTTGGTTGATTGATATCTCTCACCCTTATACCGGTCTTAGATATTCATTCTTCCCGAGCATGTTGTATCTCACCCTCATATCGGCGATCAGATCACATGTCTCCTTGAGCTTATTACCCAGTAACCGGTAATACCTCGTCCTGCTGCTTCTCCAGGAGTGTCCTTTTAGGCATCCCCAGCAAAGTCCCTTAGTGGATTGTTTTCATCCGAATTTTTATCCGAAGTATCCGTTGTGGATAGTTTTTGCTGTATTGGCATATTCCCCAATACATGCACCTTTGAGTCAGCTCGGGTCTTTCCATTGGATATTTTCCCTTTGGAATTCTGTTCCCCAAACGTTGAGTCGTGACCTGCTCACGCATTTTATTCCCTCTCCTATCCCCATAAGAGTCCCCAGAGTCTCAGTCCCATTGAGTGTATTTCTCATATGGATTGTCAGTTTCTCCGGATGTCTTTTCTTCTTTGTGGACACATATCCCCACAGAGTTCGTACTATTTACATACATACATCTGCATCATGAGGTCTCTTAGGGACCAAAATTTGTCTCTTTGTTATTATTTAAGCCCATTCTACCTCGTCGAGACGAAGATTTTAACCTTCACTTCTCCGGCTCGAATGACCTTAAATAGGGGCATCTGTAAGACCCCAATTTTGACCCTAAGATCCCTCATGGCATCATAACATTGCATTTGCATAGCCTCAAGGATCATGGGTATCTTGGTTCCCTTTGCCTTTGGGTGGGACTCCTTGTGATTGGTTTGAGATCACCAAGCATGCTTGAATTATACATCATTGTTTCTCTTACTTTTGTTTACTAAATAAATAAATAAATAAATAAATAAATAAAATATAACAATATTTTTTTTTGGAATTGGGCCTCTCTCATTTGAGCCCACAGGTCCACAAAAACCAGGTTATAAATTCAGAGTTTCAGTGAAACAAAAGGAGATGTCATTCCTATTACCCTGGCAGGAAAAAGAAAGTGAGAGAAGAGCTAACAGAGTTCAGAGCAACCTCCAGAGGCTGAAGGGAACTCATCGGCAAAGAACCAATTCCCTCTCATATAAACCCTCAGATTATTCTGCAAACCCAACCGTGCAATTCAATTTCATTCGATCTCTCCAATCAGGTTTGCCCTATATCCATCATCTTTATGCCTTCAATTTGAATTTTCTGAATATATGAGGTATTATGGGTGAATTTGATACCCTTTTGATGCATGTGTTTGACAGGAGGTTTAGGCCTCCTACCCTTGGTTGCTTTTTGTGAGCTTTTTTGTGAATTTTAATGGCATGATTCATGTGGTTACATTTTGATTTGAGGGCAACTCTTGATTACCCTATCTTATTTCTCTAACCTGTTTGTTGAGTTTTTTTTTGTGAGGGATCACATGACTCTTGCAGAGATGGCCTGGTGTTCCACTTTATTTGTGGGATACCACCTGGAGGTTTATTCCGATTATCTGTGCTTAATGGCTCGAGATATTTGTTTGTGACTGCTTATTCCAAAGGATGGGAGCTACTTGGATCATCAATATGATCTCAAGAGGGGAACTCCTAATGTGGTTTTATTTTCTTTTCCCTTATCTCTTGTATGTTTAGGAATTTAACCCTTTTTTTTTATTCTAACCCAAGCCAAAACTTTTTGTGCAAATAATAACTTTTGTTTTCAACATTAGAAACCTAAGCCTTATGCTTTTAATTTTCAAACGTATCTTTCATAACACTTATTTTGAATTGAACCTTTTAATCCACTTTAACCATATTTTTGTAAATACTTTTAATTGGTAAATATAACCCATTCAAATACTTTTTGTGGTTTCAATGGCCACCTTCTTAATCAAACCCTTTTTTATAACCATTAGCTATTAGGTTTGAATTATCCTTGAGGTAGATATAATACTCACCTTTATCCTTAGTGATGGACAATGAGTCTTCCATGCTTATTATAGGGTTAACCCCTCACTAGCGTGTTGAAGCTATCCTCACATGGTGGATTTGTGGTTTTAGGTTGAGTTTTCTCCCTTTGATAACAAAAGCCCTTGAGGTTTTTGGACCAATCAATTCACCAACTTTTTTTTGAATTTTTTTACCCCGAACTACGAGGTTTTGATCCTAATCTTTTTTTAAGATGGTACGTAGGCAATGGGTTCATCCATTCAAACACAAAATGTAAATAAATTTGTATATTCTTTTCTCATCCCTTCAATCATATTTGCACAAATAAATTTTCACAAAAAAAAAAACAACCTTACAACAAATGTGAAAAGGGCTCCCTAGGAGTACCTAGGATGCTTTTGGTGCCTAACACCTTCCCATTGCATAACCAATCCCCTTACCCAGATCTCTGACATTTTTACTAGTTTTTGATTCGATAAAACTTTTAGGTTTTTGTTTGCTTTCTAACCATTCCTTTGGATAAATAGAAGTGCGGTGGCGACTCGACTTGTATGATTTACCTTGGATTTAGTCAATATCTTTAATGGTAACTAATACCCCGCTATAGTCTCTTAGGGACCAAAATTCGTCTCTTTGTTATTATTTAAGCCCATTCTACCTCGTCGAAACGATGATTTTAACCTTCACTTCTCCGGCTAGAATGACCTTAAATAGGGGCATCTGTAAGACCCCAATTTTGTCCCTAAGATCTCTCATGGCATCATAACATTGCATTTGCATAGCCTCAAAGATCATTAGCATCTTGGTTCCCTTTGCCTTTGGGTGGGACCTTCTGTGAGATGGTTTAAGGTCACCAAGCATGCTTGAATTATATATCATTGCTTTTCTCATTTTGTTTACTAACCAAAAGCACAAAAATATGTCACTAACATCTTTTGTTTTGTAGCTTGAACAATCACAAGGTCTAAAGCTTCAAGGAGATCATTGGTACAAAGACATGGTCAAGAGGAGATGAAAGAAAGCATGGTAATGGTTCCCAAAGCTCTCATCCATCAAATATGCCTCTCTAGTACCTCAATGCATCATTTTGATCAATCAAGTCAAAGGGTTTGAGATCTTGTTCTTCAGAGAAAACCTAATTCATCTGTGCATCATAATGCCTTGCTCATGAAGCAACCTCAGTCCATGGCCAAATACAATCAAGGGAAGTTGTTTAATTCATCATTTCATGCATATTTGAACTTATTTGAGTGTCCTCAATCATCAATTCATCAAGATATGAGGCATGGACTTGAGAAGTTGATCAGTCAATTCATCTGACCATTTTGAAATGCACTGAGACCTAACTTTTTATGTGTTGGTCAAATGGAGATGGTTCCAAAAGAAAAAATGTTCTTAAGGACAATATGAACAACTTTCATGTTCATCAAAATTTGATTTGAATCTGGAAAACCATCTTCCATTCCAATACATTATAGGTCATTTTGACTGAAACCCTAATTTTGGGTCAACTTCCCAAGGACATAACTCATTCATTTTTTATGATTTTGAGGTGGGATCAAATGAATTGGAAAGCTTAAGATGTATAATTCGAAAGTTATGTTGAACAAAATTTCAAAATCTCAAAGGAAATACATGTGATAATGCAAGACATTATAGGTCCTTTTTGACCAAAGGCATTAAAAGTCAAAAAAGTCCAACTTCAAGTGCCCATAATTCTTTCATCAAAAATCCAAATGATGCAATATTTAAGTCCATTTTGAGTTTCTTGAAAAGATCTACAACTTTTATGTTGGAGGGTTTTCGATTTGAGGCTTTCATCATCAAAACAGAAGGGCTTGAAAGTTGGCCAATTTTAGAAACCTTGCCTTGACATGTCATGCACCTTACACTTTAAACTCAAATTTCATAAATTTCCACACTTCAAATGAGTTTTTTTCCAACATAACATTTGTTCCTCATACAAAGATCTTTCCAACCATTACCCATATGCCTATGTTTGAATTTTCTAAATGGTACTTTCGAAGAGATGTTTGTTTAGGTACAAATGAGGAATTCACTTGAAATCTTGGTGCATAAGCTATTGCCTTGCAAAGTCACACGTCCAATTCCATTTGGCTGATGCTCAGAGTTCATTTGGCATTGTTTTTGGGCCTTGTACATGATCATGCAAGCCCATGCAATGAAGCTTCACATGCCATGCACACGGATCATTTCACACTCTCCTTGCCATTTTCTCTATAAATAGAGACTCCATTCCATTCATTTCACACGCCTAATTCAACCTAAAATACTGTAGAATTCTTTCCATAACCATCACTAAAGAAGCAAGCTCATTTTTCTCAATTTTTTCAGATCTGAAATTCAACTTCATCTGGTTGAATTCTCAGATCTAGTGCTTCTAAACCTTCATCATTTATCTCATTGAACTTCTGTTTAAGCAAAGCAAGCGAGGCATAGTGCTCAAATTACCAGAACTCAAGCTTCCATTCCAACTGGTATTTTCTTCGATTCTCTTAATCCATTGACCTATTGGCTTAGATTTTGTGTTGGCTGAAGTCCTCTCAATAGAGGCATCATGTTTATGCATTCAATTTTTGAAATCCATTGAGTTCATGATGAACACCAGATTTTTCCATCTCTGATTTCTCACACTATGGAGATCTAGAGTGAAAATGGATGGTACAGGGATGATGTACATCATCCCAGCTTTCTAAAGACGTATAGATCGTGCATTTTCATTAAGCTTTGAATTTCTGCAACTCTGGCCGGAATCCTGAGGCTCACCGGAGAAGACGATGGCTCTGGTGGCTTCATCATCTCCAGTTTGAATCCTGGCCGTGTGATCTATTTCCCAGATTCAATCAGGACCCTTGCTTGTTATGACTTTCTATTGTTTCCCATGCGCTTGCATTGACCGTGGACTTCCATACGCGCGCATCTCTCAGCCTTGTGATCTGCCAGCTCAATTAATGAGCTCAGATCCAAGCGCTGTGGATTTTTCTATTTTTTTATTTCTGTTTTTATTTTCTTTAATTCCTTTTATTTCAAAAAAATCATACCTCTTTCAATTTTAATCCAAAAATTATGGGACCAATTGCATTATTTCCCAAATAAATTCTAGTTTCTATTTCTGATTGTTTATCATTTTTATTTTGTCATTTGATATTTTTTGTGAATTTTCTCTTTGCTGGTTATTTTTAATTCATTTTAAATAGTTTTTGATATTCAAAAAATACAAAAAATATTTTCCTAACCTATTTGAATGATGATAGATCTATGAAAAATATTCTCATCAACTTTTGAATTGATTTGAGATTTATTTGAGATTTTAGTTCAAGTAGGTTATTTTTATTCATTTTTAATTGATTAAAAATAGTTTCTGACTTTTAAAAATGCTGAAATTTTTTGTCAAACTTTGTTTTACCTTGTTGAGCTTGGAATAAATTACTTGGACCTTCCAAGGTTGATTTGAAGTAATTTTGAAGTTTGACCTTTTCTTTTATTTTAATTCAAGTTTATTTTAAATATTAAAAAATGCCAAAAATATTTTATTCATTTCTTGATCCCCAATCTTCATCTCACTTCTGTTTTTGATTGTTTGACCTTGACTTTCAATGTTATTGGTCAACATATGAGGATTGATACATTGTATTTCATTTAATGCACTTTAATTTTTGCTATTTTCATTTCTCTTATCCATCTTCTCCTTCTTCTTCTTCTACTTCTTTCCCTTTGATTAATAAGTTGAAGGTTGATAAGTTAGTATTGGTTAGGGAGATTTAATCTTCTTTGATTCAAATCTAATTCATCTTGATCAATTGATCAAGTGAATGGCTTTACATTAAGGATAGGTTGTCTTCTAAACCATGCAAAAGGCTTAAACCAATACAAGATCATTTCTCTTCTTCTTTTTGGAATGGCAAGTTGTTGGGACTTGGTTCACTAATCAAGACTCCTAACTTGTGTTTGTTGCCTGCATTATTATTGACCGACCTCAGATAGTTGTGACTTCTACATAAGTCCAATTACGATTGCTTAACATAGCGCTAAATTTGCCTTATGGCACACTAACTACTAACACTAACTATTGACAATTAACACTTACTTTATGCAATTTACTTTATGCCATTTACTATTCTCGCATATATTATCCATTTGCTTTTCTATTTGCTCATTTGAGCACATGTTTATGTTAATGCCATTTGCCTTTTGCTCACTTGAGCACATAATTGTGTATATATCATTGTGCTTGTGTTTTTGTTTTGATTGTTGTGGACCAAATGCAAAGAAATGGACTTAGTTTCTAGGACTTCCCCTATGCAAAGAAATGGAGAATTGGACTTAGATTCTAGGACCTTCCTTAAGCAAAATTGGAGTAAAAGGATCTTAATGATGAAGATGGATTAGAAGGACCAAATCTCTAAACTCACTCTTGTCCATTCTTGTTTTACTTCATGGAACTTTTGATGTGTGTGCTTTTGTGCTAGGAGTTTCCATTTGAGCTTAATTGGAGGACCATTGCCATGTTCATCCAAGTGGAAGATACAAGACACCTTGAGGATCTCTTATGAGACTTGTTTGATTGCTTATGCTTTGTGCTTGCTTATTCCAAAGGATAGGAGCTACTTGGATCATCAATATGATCTCAATAGAGGGACTCCATTGTGGTTTTGATTCTTCATCCCTTCTCTTTTTGTTTTACTTAGGACTTAGCCCCTTCTTCTTCTTCTCTCCACTCTAACCCAAGCCAAAACCTTTTGTGCAAACATTTAACTATTGTTTTCAAACATTAGAAACCTAAGCCTTATGCTTTTGATTTTCAAACTTTCTTTTCACAATACTTATTTTGAATTGAATCTTTAAGTCAACTTTGACTATTTTGTACATACTTCTAATTGGTAAATATAACCCATTCAAATTTATTTTTTTGGTTCCAATGGCCACTTCTTAATCAAATTTTCCATAACCTTTAGCTATTAGGTTTGAGTTATCCTTGTGGCAGATGTGATACTCACCTATATCCTTAGTGATGGACAATGAGTCTTCCATGCTTATTATAGGGTTAACCCATCACTAGCATGTTGAAGCTATCCTCACATGGTGGATTTGTGGTTTGGTTGAGTTTTCTCCCTTTGATAACAAAAGACCTTAAGGCTTTTGGACCAATCAATTCACCAACTTGTTTTGAAATTTTTACCCCGAACTAGGAGGTTTTGATCCTAATCTTTTTATAAGATGGTACGTAGGCAATGGGTTTATCCATCCAAACACACAAATGTAAATAACTTGTACATTCTCTTCTCATCTCTTCAATCATGTTTGCACAAACAAATTTTTCACAAGACAACAACCTTATAACAAGTATGAAAAGGGCTCCCTAGGAGTACCTAGGATGTTTTGGGTGCCTAACACCTTCCCATTGCATAACCAACCCCCTTACCCAGATCTCTGTTTCTTTTACTAGTTTTTGTTAAACTATTAGGTTTTTGTTCGCTTTCTAACCATTCCCTTGGATAAATAGAAGTGCGGTGGCGACTCGACATGTATGATTTACCTTGGATTTAGTCAATATCTCTAATGGTAACGAATACCCCACTACAGTTGGGAAGACAGTTCAACAGACTATTGAAAAAGATGGATGTAAGATCCAAGGCTAATGTCAAGAACATCTCACCTGACATCAGTAGATCCAACAATGCTGAAAGAAGAGCAAGGTCAGATGATAAGCCCAAAGAAGGAAAAGAAGTACATTGTTATGAATGTGATGGGTATGGACACATTAGAACTAAATGTGGAACCTACCTCAAAAAGCAAAAGATGAGTCTTGCTGCCACTTGGTCTGATGAGAGTGAAACAAAAGAAGCTGCAAATCTGGTAACTGCCTTGACAGGAAGATGGGGTTCTGATGAAGACTCAAGTGATGATGAAGTGACCTTTGAAGAGTTGGCCTCTACCTACAGAAAGCTGTGTCACAAAAGTGTAGAGTTATGTAAACATGTTGAAATCCAGAAGAAGGAAATAATTCAACTTGAGAATGAGAAGGTAGAACACTTGGAAGCCATCTCCAAATTAAAAATAGAAGCAGTGGTTCTGAATGCCAAGCTAGATGAAAGTCAACAAGTTGAAATCCAGAAGATAGTACAGCTGAAGAATAAGAAGGCAAACCATGTGGAAACCATCTCCAAGTTAAAAACCGAAGTTATGTTCTTAAACTCTAAACTAGAAGAGATGACCAAGTATGTAAGGATGTTAAGCAATGGATCTGACTCCTTAGACAAGATTCTCCAAACTGGAGAAATAATAGGAGACAAATCTGGCATTGGGTATAATGATTCTAAGCCTGAGAGCAGTTACACTGGTTGCAAACCTCAAACCAAACCTAAGTGCATCCATAGTAAAAGTAAACCTGTGATGTTACATCATATGTCACAACATCAGAGGAGAAGACAACAGATAGGGAAACACCAAAGATGGAGATGCCATTACTGTGAGAAATTTAGTCACCTGAAGCCCTTCTGCTATAAGCTGTATGGTTATCCTAGCCCTGTTCATCATCAGACTCACTATCAACCCAGACCTAAACAGCACAGGCCTATCAACAAGAAGCAATGGGTTCCTAATACTAATGTTACAAGTCTATTAGCTCACATTCCCCTCAGAGTCTCAGCCAAAGAAGAGTGGTATTTTGATAGTGGATGTTCCAGACACATGACTAGAAACAAAGACTTGCTAACTGGCCTTCATCATCATGTCATAAGCTATGTAACCTTTGGTGATGGAGCAAAGGGTGAAATCAAGGGAACAGGTAAGCTTGATTGCCTTGGAGTTCCTGAACTTGACAAGGTCCTACTGGTTAAGGGCTTGACTGCAAATCTAATAAGCATCAGTCAACTATGTGATCAAGGTCTGAATTTTAACTTCACCAAAACTGAATGTCTGATTACCAACAAAGACAGTGAAGTGATTATGAAAGGAATCAGGACCAAAGACAATTGTTACATGTGGAGCTCTCAATTTGATTATTCCTCAAAGTGTACCTATGTCAAAGAAAAAGGTATGAAGATGAGTATAGCTGCTAGAGGAACTCTCAAGAGTGATGAAAAACAAGCCTGTGGGAAATGTCAGACAAGGATGTCACACCAGAAACTCAGACTTAACATCACTTCCAAAGGAGAAAATATCATGATGGCTCAAATAGATAGGAAGTTGGATCAGATGGTTGAACATGTTGAGAGTCATACACAGTCTGAAGTTGGAAAGAGCTTTGTCAAGGAGATAGAACGGCCTATGGGTCTGTCTCAAAGCAAAAGTACCAAGAACAATAGTGTAAAGATTGAGATAGAGAGTGAAAGGACTCCTGCTCCTACACATTTGAAAGAAGAAAATAGTGTTTACACTATAGCAGATAGAAGTAGCTATTCTCAATAGGGTTGGTTGAAAATACTGATGATTGCATAAAATGTCACACGCGATGTCTTAACACTATACTATGACAACCTGAACGCTACAACTATGACCAGAAATCTTATTCAGCACAGTTGGACCAGGCACATTAATTTATGTCATCACTCCATTAGAGAATTTATGAAAGACAAATTCATATCTCCAGAGCATGAAATGAAATTAGTTGACAAATGTGCAAAGGATTTGGATGACAATCAACTTGAATATGTAAGAGGGAAATTGAGGATTTGGATTCTTAAGAAATTATGGCAATTAATGTGGAGTGGAAAGGGTAATAAAAATATTGTCTGCCCAATTAAAAGAAAGAGCCATATTAATGATGAATCATTCCCTAGCATTGGAAATAGTACCTATGTCATTTGCACACGCTACCTGAACACAACTCTTTCCATCTTCATCAAACTTCTCAGAGAACCTCTGCTAGGGCAAAGAAATTTCTCTCAAAAGTTCAATAACATGTCTCAACATCCCTCATCCTCAGGATCAAAACCCACTCATCATGCAAGGACTCCCTCCATGGAGTTTCTAGATGAAGACGTGTTAGATGTTATTCCTCTTTGTGTGATACCAGGTGACGCCCCAGGTTCTTCTTCCATGGCTGGAAGTAAGCAAGGTAACATTCCTGAAAAATCTCCTCATAAAGATGACATACACTTTACTGGTCGTACCATTAGGAACCTAGTTACTAGGATTCTAAATGAAGAGCATGCAGACAAGGGTGTTTCTACTCCTCTGTCCAGAAGGGACCCCTCTCCTGAGGTGGAAACCTAAGCTGAGAAAGATGATGACTCATCTAAGTCAGAAAAGGAAGTGGCTGCTGAGGGATTATGTTCTCTAGGTAAAACCTTACCTAGCAAGAAACCAGCAAATGTGTCTCATGAAAATGCTGAGAATATTATTGATCTAGAGGAAGAAAATTCTGAGGAAGAAGATGAAACCTTGGTTCAACTGGTGAAACCAAGTGTAGCAAAGAAACTGAGGACCAGAAAAGGGAAGACTGTGGCAGAAATGAGGACAGCAAGAAGAGTGAAAAAGGTTGCTGGTGTAGGACCCTCCAAATCTTGGAGTAAAGTTGAGGTTAAGAAGAGGAAGATCAGAGAGAGTTCTGACTCTGATGATGATGTTGAAGACGATGTCCCAGACATCTCCCCTGCTAAAAGACAGATTGTCAAAAAGTCCCCAGCCAAAGTGGGAGCTGTGCACTTAGACAATATATCTTTTCATCTAGAAAATTGTGCTACTAAATGGAAGTTTGTCATTCAGAGGAGGATAGCTGTTGAAACAGAGCCGGGAAAGGAGGCTGTAGAGATAAAGGAAGTGATGGATTTGATCAAGAATGTTGGACCGATGAAGAATGTGATGGCTCTTCCCCAATGTTATGAGGGGTTAGTAAAAGAGTTTATTGTGAATATCCTTGAGGATATTTATGAAAAGAATAACAGGGAATTCTGCAAGGTTTTTGTAAGGGGTGGATGTGTGAGATTCTCACCAACCATTATCAACAAGTTCCTAGGGAGAGGAACTGATGGAGGATTGGATTTAGAGACTACAGACAATGAGGTCTGTAGGACTATTACAGCTGGCCAAGTTAAGGAATGACCTAGTAGGAATCACTTGTCAGCTGGCAAGCTAACTGCCAAATATGCCATCTTGCACAAGATTGGTTCAGCCAAATGGGTGCCTACTAATCATATCTCAACCATCTCCATTGGTCTTGGAAGAATCATTCATGCTATTGGAACCAGGATAGACTTTGACTTTGGAAAGGTTATGTTTGATCAAACTATCAGACATGCTTCCACAAATGCAGTGAAGTTGCCCATTGCCTTCCCATCCATCATTTGTGGTATTATCTTGAGCCAACAACCAGGCATTCTTAACACAAGTGACATTCCAAGCAGAAGAAAGCCCCCACTATCAAATTCACTACAAGCTATTTGAGGGAAGTCATGTCAATGATGTTGTCATGACATCTGCCAGAAAGGAGCCTGCATCTCAAGGTAGTTTGATTGATCAATTAAAGGAAACCTGCAAGGAATTGGATAATGGTATAAGGGTTGCCAAGGCAAGAAAAGAGGCTTTGGAGGTTCTTATCAGTGGCCTAGAGAAGGAAAAGGTGGAGAAGGTTGGTGAGACCAAAGACTCAGATGCCAATACCTCAAGTGAAAGGTCAAATGCTCAATCTAGTGACAGCTCTGAAGGCTCTGAAGGTGAAGATGATACTTCTTCCTCTGATTAGATGATTATTGGTTCCCCCTGAAGTTGAAGACTGTGTGAGGTGTGCTGTGGTTGAAGACTGTTCTGGTGGTGCTGTTATGGAAGTTGTTTCCTTTGCTGTTTGGATGCTGAAGATTTTATTTTTTTATGTGTAATTTGTGGCAGTCCTTATTGATGCCTTTATGTAATATTTTGGGCTCTTAATGAGTTCCATGGATTTGTTCATTATCTCAGCTATCACATCTGTGTATAATGGTGGTATGTATCTCCTGAACAATTATGTTTTAACATATTATATGTTATGACATCTGTGGTGACATTCTCTGCTAGGCTAATTGACATTTATTTTGTCTAATTGGTCATCTTTGATCAAATTTTTGGCTAAAGAGGGGGAGAAGTGATGTTGGAGATGTGGAGCTGTGAGGAGATGTATATGCTAGTGTAGCTGAACAGATGAACAACTATTATTGAAGGAGATGTGTTTGTTGTAAAATAAAATGTTGTTCTGTTTACAAATGTCAAAGGGGATGTTTGATGTGGTGCACAGGTGATGTTGAAGCAGATGTTAGAATGACATTCTGACTGTTACAGGTGTTATGGTTACAGGTGCTGTTATTATCAAAGGAGATGGATGTGGTGCATAGATTTAGGGGGAGAAGAAGTACCCTTGTGCATCTGTGTGTCTTACTAGTTGCACCCATAACTAGTAATTTTGTTTGTGTTGCACATGTTTAGGGGGAGGAGAAGTACCCTTGTGCATGTGTGTATTACTAGTAGCTATAACTAGTAATTGTATTTGCTTCTGCTGCTGTTTAAACTGTTGTTTAACTGCTGATAGTTTTCTTGTGAACAAAAAGGACAGATATATGTTTTAGCCAAAATTTGCCAAAGGGGGAGTTTGTTGGTTCTAAGTGTTGGCAGCATTTTTGGTAAAACAAAGAGTGTTCACAAGATGTTATGTGTGATGTCTTAACATAAGATATCCTATGTACCTGCTGGGGCTTAAGAAACATAATCATGCAGGATTGTTTCAGAATGTCATAATGACATGGCATCTGATGATGTGTACCTGCTGGAGTTCAAATGGAAGACATGATCATGCAGGATTGTTTCAAGATGTCATACATAATGTCATGGCATCTGATATGTTTGTACCTGCTGGAAGTTATAAATGAAATTATGGAATTATGCAGGAATTGTTCCAGGATGTCAGACCCAATGTCATGACATCCTGTACACAAAACATTCAGTATGAATGTCTGGTGTTTTGTGATTGCACAATTAATGGCAATCTTTGTATGATTGAAGATCTGATTTGCAAGCGCATTCAATCATGGATTACAACCTGATTTACTCATTTTCCAAGGAGATCTAACCAGCTGTCATGAGAAGATTTGATTGGAAAATAGTTTAGGGTTTTCAAGATGTCCAAGCCTAGCTGAAAGCTTCTATAAAAAGGGACTTGGAAAATCTGATTAAACACACAACCAATACTAAGCGAAATACAGAGAAAGAGAGCTAGGGTTTGTGTCTTGTTTAGTCGTGAGACTTGTAAGCCATTCAAGTCATCCATAGATGATTGAATTGGTCTGATTTGTGGTTGTAATTTGTCACTCTAAAGCTGTTAAGCAAGAGTGTGTGTCTACTTGATCAAAGTTGTTAAGCAAGATCAAGTGTGTGTCTTCTTGATCAAAGTTGTTAAGCAAGATCAAGAGTGTGTCTTCTTGATTGAAACTGTGAAGTAAAATCAAGAGTGTGTTATTGAAAAGTGTTTTCTTTTCTCAAGGGATTGTTGTTTAAGATCACAGGTGTGATTGTAGGGAAGAGAGTGGGTTCTCATATCTAAGAGTGCTTAGGTAGAAATTGCACGGGTAGAGATTAGGTGAGAAAGACTGTAACTTGTTGAAGTGTACGGAGAGTCTTTGAACTGATTCTATTTTAGTGATTTTCCTTCCTGGCTTGGTAGCCCCTAGATGTAGGTGAGTTGGACCGAACTGGGTTAACAATTGCTTGTGTCTCTTGCATTACTATTCTCCATCTTTATTCTGTTTGCATTACTCAGATATTAGTGTCGTGACATTACCTTCGACATCTCATATCTGATACCAGAATTTCACCATGATACAGGCCTCATACTCTGCCATATTATTTGTGCATTTGAAAGTTAGCCTTGTTGTAAAAGGAAAATGTGTGCCCTGAGGAGTAATAATCACTGCCCCAATACCATTTCCATATTGATTTACAGCACCATCAAACACCATGCTCCATCGGGAACCAGGCTTTGGCCCTTCATCGAGCGTAGGCTCATCACAATCTTTCATCTTCAAATACAGAATCTCCTCATCTGGGAAGTCATACTGAACTGACTGATAATCCTCAATTGGTTGATGTGCCAAGTGGTCAGCCAAGATACTACCTTTAATAGCCTTCCGAGCTCGATACTCAATATCATACTTAGACAACAGCATCTGCCAACGGGCAATCCTCCCAATTAAAGCAGACTTATCAAAGATATACTTAATTGGATCCATTTTGGATATCAACCAAGTCGTATGATTCAACATATACTGGCGTAAGCGCTTAGCAACCCAAGTCAAAGCACAACATGTTTTCTCAAGCATTGAGTATCGAGACTCACAGTTAGTGAACTTCTTACTCAAATAGTATATATCATACTCTTTCTTCCCTGATTCATCTTGCTGACCTAGTACACAACCCATAAAGTCTTCAAGAACTGTTAGATACATAATCTAGGGTCTCCCTTCCACAGGCGGAGACAGAATCGGAGGCTCGAACAAGTACTCTTTAATACTGTCAAAGGCCTTCTGGAAATCCTCGGTCGAATCATGACGCTGATCTTTCCGGAGGAGCTTGAATATTGGCCCACATGTGGCAGTCATGTGGGATATAAATCTGGAAATATAATTCAAGCGGCCAAGAAAACCTCGAACTTGCTTCTCAGTTTTGGGCGCTGGCATCTCTTGTATTTCTTTGTGTAGTACCTCAAATTTGCACCTCCCATTTCTATATACATTTTCATTTTAGGTCATTAACATTGCATTGTCCATTGCATAGTCCATCATGTCATCAGTCAGACTGGTCAGGAGATTCAGTTGTGCAAGGCAACAAGAGCATTCTCTATGAGATCAAAGCCCTGGGGTTGGTACAATGAGTTCATGTGACCCAAGGATCATTTTGAAGTGATATGGCCAAGTATTGAAGGCTCAAGGCTCATCAGTCCATGTGCAAATCATCTGAAACCCTAAAAAGTCAACATAAGTCAACTGTCAATCCAGCTATGGATTTGGAGGTGGGAAATGGTTAGAGATGCCTCATTCATGTGCAAACAAGTCTCATTTGACATTTCAAACATTAACATTGAAGAATTTGAAGTCAGATCAAGACTTTCCAAAAATAGCAAGTGACCTGTAATTTGAATTTTCCAAAAATGGAAAGGTTTTGGACCAACTTCAACTCAAGATTACATTATTAAGAAAGCTTCAAATGAAATTTTGTTGAACATGAAAGTTGTAGATCTTTCTCTCCCATTTCCAAAATGTCCAAGATCATGAATTTCTCATATGTGGTTGAAGAGATATGATCAAATCATGGCATGGTGTACTTGAAGATTCAAATGGACATAACTTCTCAACCAAAGCTCCAAAATGGATGGCTCTTTTTGCATTTTGCTCATCATAACCTCTAATTTTCCAATCATGCATCACATGGCATAAATTGTCATCACATGATCACTTGCTAAATTCTTGGATTTTTGGAGGGAAACCTTGAAATTCAAAATTGGTGCATTATTCAAACATTTTGCCTTCACCAATGATTTTAAAAATTGTTTTTAAGTGAAAATGAACCAATTTCGTGCACTGTTCACACATGCATTTCATGCATGGAGGTGAAAACTCAATTTGCACATACACTCCATAACTCACTAATTCCATTTGCAAATTGGTTTAAGCATAATTAAGCATGATTAGGGGGAGGTATAAAAGCCAAACCCTAACTGTTTTTCAGGGGAGGCTTCATAATTTCAGATCTAAATCAAATTCATCAAACTTTTCTCTCAAAATTTTCTCTCAATTTCTTCAAACAAATCACATTCCATTGCTTGATTCATCATCTGGAAGCATCCTTGAGCAAGTTTGGAAGAGAATTCACATGAAATCGTGCCTGTTTGAAGCATATGCAAGCTTGAACTCATCCATGGTGAATCCAAATTCTGGTGGAATCAAGTGCAATTGAACTTCAAGCTTTCATCCAATCAACTCTACAAGCTGCATAGAAGAAGTTTGGAGCATCACAAGGCCTGAATCACACGAATTCCAGATCTGCTCTTCAAGAGGTTACAAAATCGATCCTCTTATTTCTCAAAATTATGGTGATATTATTGTAGATCTTGAGATGCTGGTCATGCTGAGCTTTGAATCGTGAAAATCCATGCATGTTTGACTGATTTATGGTAGATTAAAGTTCCATGGACAAATTTTACATTGCTCGATTCCATTGGTGTGTGTTGTTTTATGCTTAACTACGCCTGGATTTGTGATCTACATTGATTATCCTACATGATGCTATGCTTAATTTTAGTTTCTGGAACATTTGTTCTTGGTGTGTGATGAACATGCTACTGTTCATGAGTAGCACGATGAAGAAGATGAAGTTTGAGATTAGGCAACGCTTTTGATTTGTATTTGCCACGCAAAACCGTTCCTGTATGTTCATGTTAGGGCTTAATTGTGATTGGTTAATGCTAATGGCCATGCGTGCATTCTGATTGGTCAGTTTGTTTGACCGCGTGCTTGGCTGCCACCACATAAGTGGAACGCAGCGTTTTGGCTGTTGGCCCCATTATTCAAAAATTAAATAAATTATTTCATTTCATTTTCTTTTATTTGTCACACTTTATTTCATTTCATTTCAAATCTTCAAAAAATCATATCAAATTGAAAATCAACCCAAACTCATTCCAATTTTTTGCATCATGATCCTCATTCTATCTAGTTTTTTATGGTTATAAAAATGCAAATTGTGCCTGGCCTGGAAATTATTTTGTCTAAGAAGTTTGAACATGTATGCTTGCTTGACCTTGCCATGCTATATCCTTTATGAAATGCTTGATTCTTGTCAATGCTTATGAAATTTTGCATGCTATAACTAGACTCATTGCTTGACATTTTGGTGTTGATTTGGTATTTTTATCAATTATCATTGTTGTTTTATGAATGTGCTAAGTTAGGTGTGACAATTTGTGTCACACCTTGTGATGTTCAACTTGACTGATGAGTTTGCCATGTCAAATGAGCTCCAATTGTCCTGATTTTTTGTGTGATGCATGTTATGGATGTTGTGATTGCTCATGATTTTTGTTGGAAGTTTTGGGATTGATTTAATTGAGATTTTTCATTATGGATGGTCACATTTGAGCTTTTAAATGGCCTTGAACTTCATTTGATCATGAAATGCTTGTTCCTTATCCAATGCTTCTGAATTTTTGCAAACTATTTCTAGACATGTTGAGTGTTGTTTTGGCTTTGGTTTGAGGTTTTTATCATAATCCATCCCTGTTATATGCCTATGCTAACCTGGTGTCACAATGTGGTCACAATTTGCATACCTTGCCATGTTTGGTTCATGAAATGCTTTTGGTTAATGATATTGACATGGGACCTTTTGGAATGTGTTCTTGATTGATTGAAGTTGATTCATGTTAAATTTCATGTTCTGTTTTGAATGTTTGACCCTCTTTTGACCCTAGGCTTTGACCTAGTGGTTTGGACTCACTGTTTGGATTGTGGATTTCAGGTTAAGAAGCACATTACCATGGTTGAAGTGGTTCACTCATTTGGATTGATTAAGTTGATTGATGTTGGCTAACCTTGTGTTGTTTTGTAGGTTGATGCCAAGTTATTTGTGTTGTGCCCATTGGCTTGTGGCTTGCACATTGTTGCTTAATGCCTTATCTGTCTGATTGTGTGATTGACTGTTGTCTGTCTGTTTGTTTGAATTGTGTACTGATTGGTTTAGATTTTTTCAGGTACCTAAGTTGCTTTGAGTTCTTTTGAACTTGCTTTTGCTTTGCTTGCTTACTTAACCATTAAGGTATAACTCTCTGACTTCATGTAGTCTGGAAGACCTGTCCTGTTATGTGGGCAGGCACCTGTCTGAAGCCCTCCTTAAGAGGCAATGCTTGTGAATGTTTAAATTTGTGCCAAGCAGGTAAAGACCTCTTAGGAGGCAATTGGCAGATAAAAGGGATGTGCAATCCATCCCCTGCTATTCAGTTGTGTCATTCACCTTGCTCACACCATTGTGTTGAGGCATTGTGGATATTAACCCAAGATCTTTGTTGTGTCAGTCATATGGGGAGAAGAGTTCCTACTTTCTGAACTCCCACACTTTCATTTGTCTGAAGCTCTCCCAGGCCAGGGATAAGAGCTGTGAGGTCTTACCCTCACTTCCCATTTCATCTGCTTCACCCTAACTCTCAATGTTAGGGTTAAGAGCTAACTACACCCGATTCCAGTTGGCTTGTGTTTCACAGCCTAACCTTGTATGAGCCCAATTGTTTGCATATAGGGTGTGTGCTTGCCTTTCGTGCTTGTATGACTTTGCCTGTGCTGTTTAGGATAACTTGCTTCCTGTGCAAGTTAGATAAAAACCTTAACATAGGGATCGTATGCATGACAACTTCTAGGCTCGAGTCGTAGTCTCCCTAGTAGTTTGTGTCTCCCTTTGTATCTGGTTAGGTTAGTCCTTTTTCCCTGTGTAGGGGAACTACGTCGCCCTGATCCTCATACCAGATGAGGTACGTAGGCAGGAGATGATCTGATCTCTCTGGGCGCCCTTTTTCTTTTTCAACCCCTTTGTGTGTGTTAGGAGTCTGACATAAGTCCAGCGATTGGCAGTCGGTTTCCTGTGTGTTTGTGTTTGTTGTGTGCTTGGAGTCTGATGTAAGTCCAGCGATTGGCATTCGGTTTCCAGGTTTGCCTGTTTGTGTGGAGTCTGACGTAAGTCCAGCGATTGGCAGTCGGTTTCTTGTGTGGTTTTGTTTGGCGTGTGTTAGCCGAGCTACGAGTGCTCTGATTCCTCTCTGGTCAGAGAAGATACGTATGCATAGGATGCGACATCCTAGCGAGCACGTTTCCCCCGTCCCGAACTACGTCGACTCTGATGTCTGTGTCTGATAGACTACGTAGGCCCAGGATGCGATATCCTGCCGAGTCCCGTTTCTTTTGTCTTTCTGTGTTTCCTTCCAGCCTTGTGCAGTTTGTGAGCAGTCTTTAGCAACCTTCTTTCTATTCTTTCTGAGCGTGGATCCCGTCGAGTACGACGGATGCGTAGGGGTGCTAATACCTTCCCTTCGCATAACCGACTCCCGATCCCATCTTTCTCTGGTCGCGTGACCATGTCTTTTCCAGGTTTACTTCGAGCGTTTCCTTTCCCTCTTTGGGATAAATAACGCACGGTGGCGGCTCTGTTGTTTCGTTTTCCCGCCGGTTTTTCGCGTAATGCGACACTTTGACCTTGGCATGATCAACTTCAATACCTCTTTCACTGACAATAAAGCCCAATAATTTGCCGGAACGAACTCTAAATGTACACTTGTTAGGATTCATGCGGAGTTTGTATTTCCTCAAACGCTGAAAAAGCTTCAACAAGTGCTCTACATGGTCAACTTCCGCTCTCGACTTTGCAATCATATCATCAACATATACCTCGATCTCCTTGTGCATCATATCATGAAACAAGGTAGTCATAGCGCGTTGATACGTGGCTCCGGCGTTCTTCAAACCGAAAGGCATCACTCGATAATAGAATGTTCCCTAAGGTGTGATGAATGTTGTCTTCTCCATATCCCCGGGTGCCATTTTGATATGATTATATCCGGAAAATCCGTCCATAAATGAGAAGACATTGAATTTAGTTGTATTATCTACCAACATATCAATATGTGGTAGAGGAAAATCATCTTTCGGACTAGCTTTATTCAAGTCTCTATAGTCCACACACATCCTGACTTTTCCATCTTTCTTAGGCACGGGCACAATATTGGCCACCCATTGAGGATATGTAGAAGTCACCAGAAACCCCGCATCAATTTGCTTATGAACTTCTTCTTTAATTTTCACTGCCATATCAGGATGAGTTCTTCTGAGCTTCTGCTTCACAGGCACACACTCAGGCTTCAAAGGCAGGAAATGTTGCACGATATCAGTATCCAGACCAGGCATGTCTTCATATGACCAGGCAAAGACGTCGACATATTCTCGTAGCAACTCAATCAACCCCTTCTTAACAGATTCTTCCAGGATTACCCCAATCTTTACCTCATGAACGCAATCCTCAGACCCCAAGTTGACTGTTTCCAGATTCTCGAGATGTGGCTGAATGATCTTCTCTTTGTGCTCAAGTAGACGGGTGATCTCATCAGGAATCTCTTCAACATCATCTTCTTCTGCCTCAAATACAGGGAACTCAAAGTTGGGAGATGGCGTTGGATCATTATGTTCAATGGGTTTGATCAACCTGCATAATGATTTTGGATGTAAAAGAGATTTTAGAATTCAAACAAGGCAAATCATTATGCAAATGAAAAGATTGATTTTATTATCTTTTTTTAGGGTTTTTTGTGATCACCAATTCCATGCAAAAAGTAAAAAGGGAAAATAATTTGGAAAAACAAACATTTGACATGAATTTATTGAATGAATATCATTGTATTTATGTGCCAATAATGTCATCACTTCTCCTTTTGGCATGGGAGAAGGGTTTTTAAACAAAAATGAACATTACATGGACTTATGGACAACTGTTGGAATATCAACAGCGACCCAATTATTGCAGACTCCTCCAGGGATGACAAAGTTGCCAGAATCTTCCTCTGCATCCTCTTCCACTATAGCAGCTTCTTCTTGGTCTTCGACCGTGTGGATGAAACCACCACTCTAAAACAAATTGTGTTTGTTGAAAGTGCCTGAAGAATACCCTATGCCAGCCAGGGATTTATTGTCTTCCAGCTTAATCATTTGTCCTAAACCAGTAGTTGCGCCATGCTCAAGGGCCAACTTCGCATCATTATAGGACGCAAATGAAGAAGCTCCTTTCTTAGAAGGCTCAACAATAGACAAGGCTTGGAACGACGTCCCAACCTCATCCTCAGCATCAATATAAGAAAAGGAAGACAGATTGCTAACCAAGAGAGCCTTCTCTCCCCCTACCACCACCAACTTCTTGTTCTTGACGAACTTCAACTTTTGGTGTAGGGTGGATGTCACGGCGCCTGCCTCGTGAATCCATGGTTTGCCTAACAAACAGTTATATGATGGGTGGATATCCATGACCTGGAAAGTGATCTGGAAATCACTAGGTCATATCTTGATTGGGAGTCCAACTTCGCCAATCACAGTCTTTCGGGATCCATCAAAAGCTTTGACGACCACTCCACTCTGCCTCATGGGGGGCCCTGGTATGAAAGTTTCGCCAGAGTGGATTTTGGCAACACATTCAGCGATGATCCTGTGTCTACCAACACATTAGTTAGGGCATCATCCTTGCAGTTCATTTAAATATGGAGTGCCAAATTGTGGTCTTTTCCCTCCTCGGGAAGATCAGCATCATAGAAGCTCAGGTTGTTACAAGCAGTAATGTTTGCAACAATGCTATCAAAATATTTTATGGTGACGTCGTGATCCAGGTACGCCACGTCCAACACCTTCTGCAAAGCTTCACGGTGTGGCTCGGAGTTCATCAACAAAGACAATACATATATCTTTGATGGAGTTTGTAGCAGTTGATCTACAACATTATACTCACTCCTCTTGATGATCCTCAGCATCTCATCACAATCCTCTCTCAATGTGCCATTCTGGCCAACAGGGACAGGAGCTTTAGCAGCAGCGGTAGGTCTACCAACAGCAAGTGCCGGATTTGGTGAAGAAGAAGAATTCCCCATAGAACGGACGACACTATCAACAACATCAGCTCTTCTGGTGTCAGTCTGGGGTTTCGGCGGCACCAAGAATACACGACCACTGTGGGTCAAACCACTGACATCCGTAATATTCACAACAGAAGTGGAAGGTAGGGGCACCTCCTTCCCATCTTCTAATGCAACTGCATTATATCGATAGGGAACAACCTTGTCTGAAGAGTATGGAACAGGGCCAACTGGCTTGATGATGAGAGCGGGAGAAGAGGCCTTCTGCTTGCTGCCATCACATCTGACAACAACAGGCTCAGGTATTCTGAATACAGAGGATATAACATTAACTTCATCCTCATAACGATTCTGAAGTATCTCGATCACACCCTGATCCAGCATTTCTTGGATATCTTTTCTGACTTGACGACATCCCTTCTCATTGACTGTGCAAACATGGCAACTGTCATGGTCATGCTCATAGTGACTGTATCCACATAACAGTCTATGCATATCGACTATAGATTGTCGGATATGGCTGACATATCTGACCTTGTATTTGCCAGGGCAACCCTGAACCATATTAACAGCAGATTTCCCATGCTCGGGCAATGGGTTCTTCTTCACATTAGGACCTACGTCCTCGAAAAACAGAATACCACTTCTAACAAGGTCTTGAACCTTGGTCTTGAGAGGGTAACAATTCTCCACATCATGTCCGGGAGCACCGGAATGATAAACACAGTGAAGCTCGGGCTTGTACCACCACTGAGAGTTGGTCGGTACAGCGGGTGGGTCACGTGGAGTAATCAACTTCCTTTCAATCAATGAAGGATATAGCTCTGCATAAGTCATTGGAATAGGATAAAAAGTGACCCTTTTCCTATCATAGCTAGTACTGGTTTGATTGTTGTTTCGAGGCTGGTAGGCCTGTTGTTGAGGACGATGTTGTGGTTGCTGATACTGTTGATGTTCCTGTTGCTGGTTTTGATGCTGATAATTCTGATTTTCTCTGAAAGCAGGTGCTATATGAGCCACCTGGTGCTGGTTACTGGCGGGACGCGCAGTCTTCCTCTTCACAGAGGGTCTTCTTGGTTTAGCATGGGAGGTCATAGCATGTGCCTCTCCATCTTTCTTCTTGGCAAAGGCCCCATAACGTTTGGCAGAAGAGCCTTCTTCTCTAGTCAGGCGCCCTTCCCTGACTCCCTCTTCTAAACGCATCCCAATGTTCACCATCTCGGTGAAGTCAGAAGGAGCGCTAGCAATCATCCGCTCGTAGTAGAAAGAGCTTAAAGTCATGAGAAAGATCTTCGTCATTTCTTTCTCTTCGAGCGGGGGCACGATCTGTGCAGCCAATTCACGCCACCTCTAGGCGTACTCCTTGAAAGTTTGTTTCTCCTTCTGGGACATGGCCTTCAGTTGGTCCCTATCGGGAGCCATATCAACGTTGTATTTGTATTCCTTGACGAAGGCCTCGCCAAGGTCGTTGAAGGAGCGGATGTTCGCACTATCCAGGCCCATGTACCATCTCAAAACGGCACCGGACAAGCTGTCCTGGAAGTAGTGGATGAGGAGTTGATCATTGTCGGTCTGAGTCGACATCTTGTGTGCATACATCACAAGATGGATGAGCAGGCAAGTGTTTCCTTTATACTTTTCAAAGTCAGGCACTTTGAATTTGACTAGAATCTTGATATTGGGCACGAGGCATAGCTCAACAGCAGATTTGCCGAAGAGGTCCTTCCCTCTGAGAGTTTTAAGTTCCTTGCGCAACTCAAGGAATTGATCATTCATAGCGTCCATTTTCTCGTAGACATCTGGGCCCTCAGATGGCTCAGACTGATAAATGGTATCATCTACTCTCGACAAAGTATGCACGACTAGAGGTGGCACAACAAGGACTGGGCTAGATGCCGGCAGAGAAGCAAATGTTGGGGCGAGACCCTCTAGAACAAAGTTGGCGGGCATCCCCCAGGGAAACCCGGCTGGCATAGCAGATGGAGCAAAATGAGCACTGGCAGCAGGCACGATAGAGGAAGCAACCTCTGAAATGACCGTCCTCTGGGGAGGAGTTGAAGGCGTTGGAGAAGACTGGCTTTGGGCAGCCAAGAATGCCTCTATCAGGGTAGTCAATCTTGCCACTTCCTCGTTGAGTTCTTTGTTCTCTTGCTCGAGGTGATCCATTAGCTTTGAAGAGTTGGCTCTGGTGTAGTACCGGTGCGTCAGCTTGTCTTCAAAATAAATGAAGAACACAGAGTTAGACCATTGAGCAAGAAGCCCTGGAACAAAACCTGCTTATGCACATGATGTATGCAATGCTTGTGCATATGATTTTATTTTTTAATCAGAGGAACTTTTAGAGCTCTATTTGCAAATATTCGGAAAATATTAATCATTTAGACATATATGGAATAATCATATCAGTAATATTTGGAAAAAAATTTACACCAAAGAAGTACAGTCTTGGTAACCAAAATACAATACAAGAGAGAAGGAAAATGAACATCCTATGGAACCCTAGAAACAATCATCCAAAGCTCTCGAGACCGGAAGATAAGCTGCACGAAGCCTCTTCACCTCTCTCTCATAGGCTGCCTCCATATTTGCCTTCTTCTTGGCGAGTCGATCATACTTCCTCTTCCAAAACCTGGATGACTGAGGAAGAAGAGAAGTCACCACATCATCAGGCTCGTCGATAACCTGATGCTCCAGAAAATCTATCAACGCATCCTTATCTCTAAGTTGTTGAAGTAGCTCCTCTCGCTCACGGACCTAAGCACGCGAACAGTCTTCATCTCTCAACTTCTCTACTCCTTGGTTAGGAAGGGTTGAAGGCCCAACAATAACCATAGGTGTAGGTCTCGAATAGTCATAAGGCATGTGGTACTCAGAAGCTTTCCTCCTAACCCACGAGGTATAGGGTTCCAAAGCAATACAATTCTTCGGACCAAGCTCTTTCCTTCCCTTCCTATGAATCTTGCGCCAAGCGCGGACCATTCTGCCCTTCAAGTTTTGGGGATCTTTACCCTCTTGAAAGAACACACCTTCTAACAAAATGTTATTAGGTTTATCCTTTAAGGGGAACCCAAGCTGACGACGTGCCAAAACAGGGTTGTAGCTAATCCCACCACATGTACCAAGAAGAGGCACATTGGAGAATTCACCACAAGAGTCAATAATCTGCACACCATCATATACACGGTTATATCAAAAGATATCATCATTAGTGAGAGACATAAGTCTCGTGGACCACCGTAGACATCCTTTGTTCTCCTTGAAGGCGAGCGTTGTGGCAAGTGCGAAATAAACCACTTGTACAACAGAGGCAAACAACATACAATGGTACCACCACCCTTTGCATTCCTTATATGCAAAGAGAAATAAGTGTCACCCAACAGAGTAGGAACAGGATTAAGAGTAGAGAAAATCCTAATAACATTCACATCCACAAAATTGTCGATGTTGGGGAATAACACTAGCCCATAGATGAGAAGTACAAATATGGCTACAAAGGCGTCCTCACTCATGGCCTTCCCAAACATAGTAGCTTGAGCAATGAGGAAATCAGATGGGAGACCTTGAATTCCACCTTTGGTAGTCATATGAGCACCAATATCAGATACATCTATGTGCAACAAATCAGCAATCTCTTGGGAAGAAGGAACTCTCTCCAAGCCACTGAACGACAACTGATCTAAGATAGGTATACCCACAAGATAGGAATACTCCTCAAGCGTAGGCAAAAGCTGGAAATCTGGAAAAGTGAAGCAACGGTACAAGGGATCATAGAACTGCACCAACACACTCATCAGACCTTCATCCACCTGAGTAGCAAGAATAGACAGAAGCTTCCCATGGCGAGCTTTAAACTCCAAGGGGTATAATACATAGGATGTCAAACTCCTTAACTCTTTCAAGTCGGGTTGTCTGAAACTGTACTTCTTTGTATTCCTTCTTTGCTTATCCATGTCTGAAAATTTGCAAATAGACCTCTTAAGTTCCTTGAAAATTTTCTCATTGTTGATGATATGGATGTGTATGAATGCATGAATGCATGGATGCAACAATCACACTCAAGGATCAAGCAAATCACACCACACAAAGGTCGCGGGATGGATCAAGTTATCCTTAATATCAATCATCCATTTTGGTGGATTATGGTTTACACCTTATCAACACCCAAGTTCCATTGATATTAAGGATATATGAGAACGGATCAACCGCGAATCAAGGGTTTGTTGAAGTCACGAGCATGGAGTCTCGGTTAAGAACCACACAAAGGGAGTGTACTATGGTTAAACCTGACAATCATGTTCTAAAAGAGGTTCCCATAGTCATCATCCCATCTTTCGGATATTATCGGATAAACGACTACTCGTATTCCAAAAATATTCTCAAGAGAGACTCTTATGAGTGTAGTATCACGTAACAATCATATCAAATCTTACACTTGAACGGGATTGCAAGTCAACTTGCTAAGGAATAACTCCACACAAGTCAACAAGACTATGCCATTCTCCTATCATAAGTGCACTCGAGTTCGGGTATAGAACTCATCTTACAAGAGACCACCAAGCACACAAGCAATTGATATATCAAGCAGTTCATACATTACAAAGAATACAGTCATCCCAAATTTGCACAAAAAATATGTCACAAATAATATAAACATACAATACAACAAAGGTAAAAAGTAGGCAAAACCTACTAGGCAAATTGAGTCCCTAGCAAAGTCGCCACTTTTCTGTAACGGGGTATTCGTTACCTTTAGATTTATTGACTAAATCAAAAGTAAATCATACAATTCGAGTCGCCACCGCACTTCTATTTATCCAAAGGAAAGGTTAGAAAGCGAACAAAAACCAAGAAGTTTTATCAAGTCAAAAACTAATAAAAATGTCAGAGATTTGGGTAAGGGGGTTGGTTATGCAATGGGAAGGTTTTAAGCACCCAAAACATCCTTAGTACTCTAAGGGAGCCCTTTTTACAAATGTTGTAAGGTAGGTTGGTATTTGTGAAAATATTTGAGCAAACATGATTGGGGAGATGAGAAAAGAATATACAAATTATTTACAATTTTGTCGTTTGAATGGATGAACCCATTGCCTACGTACCATCTCAAAGGTAGGATCAAAACCTCGTAATTCGGGGTAAAAAATATCAAAAAGAAGTTGGTGAATTGATTGGTCAAAAGCCTTAAGGTCTTTTGTTATCAAAGAGAGAAAACTCAACCTAAAAACCACAAATCCACCATGTGAGGAGAGCTTCAACATGCTAGTGAGGGGTTAACCCTATAATAAGCATGGAAGACTTATAGTCCATCACTAAGGATGCAGGTGAGTATCATATCACCCTCTAGGATAACTCAAACCTAATACATAATGTTTATGAAAAGCTTTAACACAAATGGTCATTGGAACCACACAAAAAATTGAGTGAGTTGTATTTACAAATGAAAAGTATTCACAAAATAGGGTCAAAGTTGACTTAAGATTCAATTCAAAATAAGTGTTATGAAAGTAATTTGAAAAATCAAAGGCATAGTGCCTAGGTTTCTAGTTTTGAAAACAATGTTAATGTTTGCACAAAAGTTTGGCTTGGGTTAGAGTGGAGAGAAGAAGAGAAGGGCTAGGTCCTAAACATGCAAAGATGAGGGAAGAGAAATAAAACCACTTGAAGTTCCCTTCTTGAGATCATAAAGATGATCCAAGTTGCTCCTTTCCTTTGGAATTAGCAAGCAATAAGCAAATAACTCAAGCAATCAAGCAAATATCAATCAAGCTCCTAGGAATCTTCCAATTGGCTTTTGTATCTCTTATCTTGGATGTCCATGACAATGGTTCTTCTAATTGGATCAAGTTTAGGATCCCTATCACACAAGAACACACAAATCAAAAAGTTCCACAATGCAAATAAAAGAATGAACAAGAGTGAGTTTAGAATTAGGGGTCCTTTCAATGTCATCTTCAAGATTAAGCATTCTAAAGGCATGAGGCATAGTTGCTCTTCAAGATATTTAGCATTCTAAAGGTATGAGGCCTAGTTGCTCTTCAAGATATTTAGCATTCTAAAGGCATGAGGCCTAGTTGCTCTTGAAACTCCATTAGCATAGGTAAGGTCCTAAATCTAAGTCCTTTCTCCATTTGCATTGGGTTCACACAAACAAAATAACAAGCACAAGGCAATAGTATATACACAATAATGTGCTCAAGTGAGCAAAAGGAAAATTGCATTAACATAAACATGAGCTCAAGTGAGCAAAGGGCAAAGAAAAATGAATTAATGAGCAAGAAATTAAATTGCATTAAAGTAAATTGCAAGAAAATGCTTGAATTAAAAGTTAGTCATTAATAGTTAGTGTCAGTGTGTCATAAGGAAATTTAGCGCTATGTTAAGCAATCGTAAGTGGACTAATGTAGTAGTCAAACCTATCTGAGTCCGGTCAATAAAACTATAGGCAACAAACACAAGTTAGAGACCATGACTAGTAAGCCAAGCTCCTACAACTTGCCATGCCAAAAGAAAAGAAGAATGATCTTGTATGGATTTAGGTTTTTTGCTTGACCAAGAAGCAACCTATCTCTAATGCAAAGCAATTCACTTGATCTTTGATCAAGATGAATTTGATTTGGACCAAAGAAGGTTAAACCCCTCATATGTCAAGCTAACCACCAATCATTAACTCATTGATCAAAAAGAAAAAGAAGAAGAAGAAGAAGAAATGGAATGTACGTAATTGAAATTCAAATGACATAAGCAAAATAAATTGACCAAAAATGAATGGAATCAACATCAATCAATGGTAAACAGAAGTGAGATGAAGCTTAGAAGTCAAGAAACAAAAGAAATATTTTTGGTATTTTTTGGAATTAAAATAATACTTGTATTAAAATAAACAAATAAAGGTCAAACTTCAAATCCAATTCAAATCAACTTGGAAAAGTCCAATAGGATCATCATAAGTTCAACATGGTCAAACAAGGTTTGATAAAAAATTTCATCATTTTTTGAAAACAGAAACTAATTTTAAACAATTAAAAATGAAGAAAAATAACATAATTGAACTAAAATCTCAAATAAATCTCAAATCAATTAAGAAATTGATGAGAATATTTTTAATAGATTCATCATCATTCAAAGATGTTAAGAAAATATTTTTGGCATTTTTGAATATTAGAGAGCATTTTAAATGAATTAAAAACAATCAGAAAGTAAATAATTCACAAAAAATATTAAATGGAATCATAAAAAATATTAAAAATCATTTTTTAGAAACTATAAATTAAGAGAAAAATTATGCAATTGGTCCCATAATTTTATGATTAAAAATGAAGAAGTTATGAATTTTTAAAATGAAATGGAAATAAAGAAATTAAAATGAAAAATTAGAAATTAGAAAAATCATGGAGCGTCTGATCAAGGTTCATTAAATGACGTGGCGAATCAGAAGGCTGATAGGCGCGTGCTCATGGTGTGGATTAGTCAACAGCGAAACACACATGATTAAATGAGGTCAAACAAACCAAGCGCCAGGATTAGATTAGAAGCAAAGGATCCAATGGCCATGAACTCGTCCAAGTGGGGACGGTGGTGGAAACCACCGTCTTCTCCGGTGAGACTCACCGTTCCGGCCAAAATTTGCAGGTTTTCAAACCTTCATCATTTTGCTCGATCCATACATCTTTAGAAAGCTGGGGTGATGTACATCACCCATGTACCCTTGGTTTCCACTCAAGATCTCTATAGAGAGAGAAATCTGAGATAGAAATTTGTGGTGTTCAAACTGAACTTATTGAATTCATGAAATTAAAAGCTCAAATCAAGTGCCTCTCAGATGAGGACTTCATAGGTACCAAGCAATGCAAGAAATGATCAATATCCAAGGAGTTTCGAATGAAAACAGTTTGAACAACAACCTTTGAAGTGCAGCTTTACAATACTTAATCTACTCCAATTCTTTGATGTAGTGTGTTCTTGAGGTAACAAAGAAGCTAGGCTAAGGAATTGAAGTTCAAAGATCAACCAATGAAGTTGAAAATTGAACTTGAAAAATTGAAAGAAAAACTCATAATTCCTTTTAATGGAGGTTGGGATTTCACTTCTGCAGAATTTCAGGCACCTTGAGGTTGGTTCTTGAAGTGAATGCAGCCTCCTATTTATAGCCAAAGGTGATGCATTGCATGAAGAATCCGTGTGTGCATGAGCTTGGGTCCTCCATGCATGGGCCTGTACAGGCGCGTGTGAGGCCCAAACTCAATTAGTTTTGCATGTTGATGATGAAACAAATGAATTTGGACGTGCAATTTGTAGCGGTGTATTCGTCACTTTATGATTTATTGACTAAATCAAAAGCAAAGCATACAAAGATAGAGTCGCCACCGCACTTTTATTTATCCAAAGGAATGGCTAAAAAGCTAACAAAAGCCTAAGAAGTTTTACACATAGAAAACTAATGAAAGGTCAGAGATCTGGGTAAGGGGGTAATTATGCAAAGGGAAGGTGTTAGGCACCCAAAGCATCCTAGGTACTCCTAGGGAACCCTTTTCACAACTTGTTGTATCAATTATTGTTTATGAAATATTTTTGTGCAAACATTGATTGGGAGGATGAGAAAAGAATATACAATTTTTATTATTTTTGTGTTTGGATGGATAACCATTGCCTACGTACCTTTACAGGATCAAAACCTCGTAGTTCGGCTAAAAGATTTCCAAAAAGTAAGTGGGTTGATTTTAAACAAAATCCCTAAGGTCTTTCATTATCCACGGGAGAAAACTCAACCTATACAACCACAAGTCCACCATGTGAGAAAAGCTTCAACTTGCTAGTGAGGGACCATGCCCTATAATAAGCAAGGAAGTCTTACAATTCAATCACTAAGGACAAAAGGTGAGATTTACATCAACCACTAAGATAATTGAGATCTATGGCTAATGTATGAAAACTTATCAAGAATGGACAAAGCCATAAAAGCAATTTGAATGAGTGAAATTAACCAATTAGAATTATTCACAAAGATGAAGTCAAAGTTGACATTAGATTCAATTCAGAAGAAGTGTTTTGAAAATGAAGTTTGAAAATCAAAGGCTTAAGGCCTAGGTTTCTAGTTTGAAAAGAAATGAAAATGTTTGCACAATATTTTTCTGGTTTGAATTAACAGGCAAATGGAGGTTTAAAGAACAAAAAGGATGGGATGTTAAGGGATGCAAAACTTCTTAGATGTTCACCTCTTGAGATCATATGTAGATGATCCAAGTGATTCCTTTGGAAAAGGCAACAAGCAAATAACAGATAAACCATGTATTAGAAACAAGACAACATAAATGGAAACCAGATGCCAATCAATGGACTTACACCAATCTCACAAAGCAAAGAGAACATGGATACCATATGCCAATCTATGGACTTACACTAGTCTCACAAAACAAAGAGAACATGGATACCAGATGCCAATCTATGGACTTACACTAGTCTCACAAAACAAAACAAAATAGGAAACAAGTTGCCAATCAATGGTCTTATACCTGACTCCACAAAATAAAGATGGAAACCAGATGCCAATCAATGGACTTATACCAGCCTCACAAAGCAAAGATGGATACCAGATGCCAATTTATGGACTTACACTAGTCTCACAAAACAGAGAAAACAAATGCAATAAGCAAGAGGAAACAAGTTGCCAATAAATGGTCTTACACTTGAATCCAAGGAAATGGAATGCCAATCAATGGTCTTAGTCCCAACTCCTACCAGATCACAGGAAACAACTGCCAATAAATGGACTTACAATTGACTCCTCAATGGACAAAGCAACATGTCACAAAGTATGAACAATGATCATGAAATGATATATAATTAATGCTCAAAGATGAAAGAAAATGCACAGAGGCACAAACAATTATGCACAGATGAACCAACAAGCAATCAAGCAATCAGTTATCACATACTATACACAACCAAGGGCTCAAATAAGGTTAGGCTTTAGTCAAGGGGTCATATCAACCTCGACAAACAAGCCAACTGGAAATGGGTGTTTTGAGCTCTTAACCCTAACATTGAGAGTTAGGGTGAAGCAGATGAAATGGAGATGAGGGTTATGCCTCATAGCTCTTATCCCTGGCCTGGGAGAGCTTGAATCAAATAGAAGGTGTGGGAGTTCAGAATGAAGGAACTCTTCTCCATAAATGACTGACTCTATAAACAAGATTTTGGGTTTTTTTATTCAAAGTGCATCAACACATGGTGTGAGCAAGATGAATGACACAACTGAATAGCAGGGGATGGATTACACATCCCTTCTATCTGCCAATTGCCTCTTAAGAGGACTTAACTTGCTTGGCACAAAATTAAAGAAACAAAGACATGGCCTTTTAAGGAGGGCTTCAGGCAGGTGCCTGCCAAAGTAACATGACAGGTCTTCCAGACTACATGAAGATCAAGGGATTATACCTAAGTGGTATGCCAACCACAAGCAAAGCAAAGCAAAGTTCAAATGAACTTAAAGCAACTTAGGTACCTGTGTAAACAACTAAACAAATCAGTACAATACTCAGACAAACAGACAATAGTCAATAACAAACAGACAATCCCAATGTACAACACATAAGCCATAGGGCAAACTCAAGTGACTTATCATCAACCTACAAAACAACAAATGTTAGCAATCAAAAGCAAATATCAACATTCAAATGATGAAGCAACATTAACCATGGAGATTAGGTGCTTGGTCCTGAAATTCAAAGCTCACATGTAAGTACAAACCACTAGGTCAAAGCCTAGGGTCAAAGATGAAGAAAAAATTCAAAACAGGAGCTGAAATTCAACACAATGCAACTTCAAACACATATTAACATGTCCTAAAAAGGATCCCATCAAAATCATCAAACAAAAGCATTTCATGTGCAAAGGAAGTCAAAGGCAATTTCAAAGCTCATATTTGGACATCATGAATGAAAATTCCAAATCAAAACAGAAATGATTCAAATAATTCTGGAAAAATTCATGAGCATTCAACACATCCAACATGATCATCATACAAAAATCAGCATCAACAGAAGTCATTTGGCATGGAAATTAAATTGCACAAGTTGATCAACCAAATGTGTGACACAAATAGTCACACCATGCAAACATGTGCATAAAACAGAAATGACAAATGGGAAAAATACCAAACCAAGCCACAAACATCCATTAACATGTCAAGAATCATCATGTAAAATTTCATGTCCATTGGATTAAAATCAAGCATTTCACAATAAGATGAATGGAGCAAGGTCACAAATGTACACATGATCACAAAGTTTAACACCATTGAAAATTCAGCCATGCACAACTTCAAAATTTAACATCATAAAAAGCTAGACATTCTAAGGATCAATTAGCAAAAAACCAGGCATTTTTTGGATCATTTTTCAATTTTATATGAATTTTTAAAGTTGGATGAAAAATTGAAAATCAAAATGAACACATAGCATGTAATTTAGAGGGAAATGATTAAAGTGAGAATTAATTTGAATAAGTGCATGCGCCAAGAATCGAACCAAGTTCAGATTCAAAAATGAGCGCGCCAGCATAAAACGACACCGTTTCACACAAAACCCTAGCCAGAACTAGTTGGACGCAAATCCGTCACAAAACGGACGCTAACCTGGAAAACTTCATCTTCTTCACGAAGATGAAGATGAACAGTGAAGAACTTCATACCAGTTTTCCAGAATTTTCCAGAATTTCCAAACAAATACATCATTTCAAAGCATTTTCAATGGAGATCATAGATCAACTAACATTTAATCCTAATTCATCATAACAAGAGAGAATCGAGCAAAATAAAATTGGAGCACAAAACTTTATTCACACATAACTCATTCAATAATGCATCATTTTTCATGAAATTTTCACCAGAATCATCAGCAACATGAGATCTATAAGAATATGCTAATGAATTTGAGAATTAAGAGATTCGAAACTTGACCTCTTGAAGAGCAGATCCTTGAATTCGCACGATCTGAAGCTTTGAATGATCCAAATTCACTCTATAATGCTTGTGATGATGTTTGATGAAGAAAAGGAAGCTTGACAGGGGCTGGATCTAGCTCAAAACAGAATTTCCATGGTAATGTTCTTGAGCTTGCTATGCACAACTCTTGCTCGAATTCAACAATCTAACACTTGATCTGCACTCAATTCACACCAAAGAACAAGAATATGAACTAAAATTGCAATGTTATTTGGAAAAAAATTGAATTATGAATGAGAGAAAAATTTGGAGGGAGAGAGAATTTGGATCTTGAAATGGTGAAAAATGATTAACCTCCTTCAAATTCTGTTAGATTTAGGTATTTATATGCTTTCTTAATCACCTTGCTAATCCATACTTAACTTGGTTAATTAAAATAAGGTGTTTTGTAAAAAATAAAAAATGCATGGTGCATGGACTAATCCCACGTGAACAGTACCATTTGCTTCATCAAAGTCACTTAAAATCATCTTTTAAACACATTGGCAATGGTAGAAAGTTCCCATGTTGCACCATTTTTGAATTTTGCAATTTCCCTCCAAAAAAGGCATGGATATGCAAATGATCATGTGATAACATTTCATGCAATGTGGTGAATGTTTTGAAAATCTCATGTCATGAGAAGCAAAATGCAAAAAGAACCACCAAATTTGGAGTTATGGATCAAAAGATATGGCCATTTGAAGTTCCATGCACACTTGGCAATGATTGGATCATATCTCCTCAACCATTCATCAGATGCTCATGATCTTGGACTTTTTGGAAATGGGAGAGAGAGATATTCAACTTTCATGTTGGACAAAATTCCATTTAAAGCTTCTTTGATGTTGGAAAGTTGAGTTGAAGCTGGATCAAAAACTTGCCATTTTTGGAAAGTTGAAATTATAGGTCACTTTCCATTTTTGGAAACTTTTGACTTGACTTCAAATTCTTCAACCTTGATCTTTGACATGATGAATAAGCATGATTTGGACATGAATGGGATGAAGAAACTCAATTTCTCAAACTCAAAGTCCACAGTTGACTTTTCAGTTGACTACATAGGCCCTTAGATGACCTGAAATGTTCTGATGAATTTGGGGCCTTTGCCACTTGGGAACTTGCTCCAAAATGAACCTATAGCTCAAATAAGCTCCATAGAATGATCACATGACTCATATTTCAAGAAAATACCATCTGCTCTTTGTACCATGAATTCACCTGATGCTTTGACCTGTTGACTGCTTAAGCTGCAAGTAACAAAGGTTAATGACATATTTTTGTACATTTTTGGTTAGTGAGTAAAAGAAAAGCAATGATATACAAATGCAAGCAATGCTTGGTGATCAAGAACCACTCTCAAAGGAAGATCCCACCCACAAGAAAGGAAGCAAGGTGTCCAATGATCCTTGAGGCAATGCAATGATATGATATGATGCCATGAGGGATCTTAGGGACAAAATTGGGGTCTTACAGATGCCCCTGTTTAAGGTCATTCTAGCCGGAGAAGTGAAGGTTAAAATCTTCATCTCGACACGGTAGAATGGGCTTAAATAACAGTAATGAGACAAATTTTGGTCCCTAAGAGACCTCATGATGCAAATGTATGAATGCAAAACAAACAAACTCTATGGAGATATAAGTCCACAAAGAAGAAAAGACGATCCATCGGAGTAATACCCTCACCAGGAACAGAGACTCTAACAGGACTCTCATGGGGATAAGAAAAGAGAAAAGAATGCGTGAGCAGGACACGACTCTGAATTAGGGGAAAAAAGAATTAGACACGGCGTGAGTAGGACACGACTGGACTAGAGACCTCACTGGGGAGTAAAGGACTCAAACTGGGTAAAAAGAAGAAATTTCCAAAGAGAACACAACCATTGGAAAGACTCAAGCTGACTCAAAGATGCATGTATTGGGGAAAACGCCAATATAACACAACTATCCCCAAAGGATACTTCGGATAAAAATCCAGACTCGGACTGGGGAAAAAGATTCACACAGAACCTCCCTGCCGGGGAAAATTGCATATATTGGGGAAAACACCAATACAGCAAAAGGGTAAAATCACAACAAAAACTCCACTAAGGAATGTCTAACAAAGAGACCCTCCTGGAGAAAATCCGCAAGATGAGGTGTTACCGGTTACCGAGTAACAAGCTCGAAGAGACATGTGATCTAAACACCGGTTACTGGGTGAAAGAACCACAAGCTCAGGAAGAATGAATATCTAAGACCGGTATAAGGGTGAGAGATATCAATCAACCAAAACATCTGAGGAAGACCTGAAAAAGGTACATCAACTCAGGAAAATCTGACTCCACAGGGGACCAAGGTCATAATAGGGAGCAGAAAGGAAGGATCACCAGGGATACCGGTTACTGGGTGTATAATAGGTGACCGACCAAAGCGTAAATTGGTATATATGCCAAAACACTCATTATCCGAAAGGAGGGCTTAAAAAAGCAAATCGACTTACAGGATGGACATTCGACTCCGCACGGGAAAACGAATCTTACTCAAATGGGGAAGGACAAAAGGCTTCAACCAAAGAGCGCATGAGATATATTATCCATTACCGTCAGAACGTGGATAGCATACTCGCATGAGATATATTATCTATTACCGTCAGAACGTAGATAATATACTCGCAAGGAAGGAACACCAGGGATACCGGTTACTGGGCATATAATAGGTGACCGACCGAAAAGAGAAACAATCGTTACCAACAACAACAGGGTAGACGAAAGATAACTCACTGGGGATAAATTGCAAGCATACGACAATTATCCATGAGACATATTACCGGTTACTGGGAGATACGCTCAACAAAGGGGTAGAAATGAACATTCGATTCCGCAAAAGGAACACGAATCTTACTCGACTGGGGAAACACAACAGGCTTCGACTGAAGAGTGCATGAGATATATTATCCATTACCGTCAGAACGTGGATAATATACTCGCATGGAAGATTATCCACAACCGATTACTGGGTTAATAAAGGATAAATCATCCGAAAAGAAAGGCATCGGGATACCGAAACTAGGTATATAATGATGATCGATCAAAGGGAGCAACAATCATTACCAATCAAAAGGGTAAATGAAAGAGGACTCACCGGGGATGCATTGATAAAAAATCAATGATCCGGGGAATAAATCACTGGCAAACGGTGTGAAATTCTGGTGTAGTCAGAATTCAGATGTTCTACTCCAAGTCATGACATCTGATCTAACATTGTAACTAATACAACAAGATAGTTATTAACCACTGTACTAATATGTATACGTTCACAGATGTCACGGCATCTCATTCTATGTCACCCTAGAATGGATGAACACCTGGTTCTGTGCATCAGGAAGAAGGACTCAACAGAGATCAATCCTAGCACTCAATTCTGTTGTTTTCTTACACAGTTATCAGCATGATGTCTTACTGTTGATTTTGGACATCATCTGTTACATTGTTCCAGTGTGTTTGTCTTTTACATGTATTTCCTGAATTAAAGGTTGAACACGTTAATCTAATTTCCACTTATTAGATTACTAACAACTAGGCTATTTGTTTGGTTCATTAATTGTAGGTTAGTGGTTGGTTTCCTGGATTTTAGCTCAGCTGTTGAATCCCTGAAGAATAGCCTGAGAAAAATACTAAAACAGAAAAACCAATCATCCTACACTTTAGCACCTGCTGTTGGGAATGAATGTCACAACATTCAGTTCGACATCCAGAACATATGCTGATTCTGGTTTGTTCCTGGACACGGACTGTGCTAAGTTTGCAGTACTGTAAAAGACCAACTAGTCTCAACTTCAGTATCAGCCTTCAGTATCAACTGTCAAAACATCCAGTTTGACAGTTTCACAGTGATCCTTCAGCCAGGTCTGTTATCCTTGAAAAGAACAGACTTAAATAAATACTGAACTGAAATTAACTTGCTTATTATTCAGTATACGCTGTCACTGATGAATGTTACAACATTTTGATAGACATTCAAACAGAAGGCTATATACCAAGTCTGTTATCATCTTGATAAGCTGACTGGAATACCAGCTGAGTTATGACAGTAATACAAACACATGCAGAAGGAAAACAAACACAGGAAATTGTTAATCCAGTTCAGTCCAACATGACCTACATCTGGGGGCTACCAAGCCAGGAAGAAGATCCACTATTAGCAGTATTAATTTAGAGTTAAACTCCCCCGTTTACAACTCTTCACTTAATCCCTACCCAATGAAATCTATACCTAGGAACTCCTAGATAGAAACCTCCAGTTTCCATTCCTATCACTACAAATACAATGTAATGTTAACACACCTTGAACTTGCTTCACAGCTTCATTCAAGAACAAAATCACTCTTGCCTACAGGCTTTGAGTTACAAATACTCTCAGCTTTGACCATTGAGAAACACATGGTAACCTTCCCACAGATTGGGAGGTCTACCTCACACACACCCCTAAAAATTCATTCTCAGAGGCTTACAAAAACTAGGTTACAATGTGCTATTTATAACCTAATCACCCAACTGGATTTGGGCCTTCAAAAATCGCAGCAAACTTGTTCTTTGATGTTACAAATACAGCAGAAAATTTCTGCTACAAACAAGGTCTTCAATCCTAGAATCTCTCCATATATATCTCCTTATTTTGAGCCTATATATATTCTGATTGAGTCTTTAAGACCTCCACATGGGAGTTAGGATATTCACCAAATATCCTTACTAATCTCATAATATATACTGAATTAATTAATTCAGTTTTCTACACATGTGCGATGTCACAGACATGATGTCATGACATCGTACATGACATGTTGGTCCAGATGTTGAACTTCTTCAACCCAACATATTAAAACAACAGAGATGATTACATTATTTGTTTTACAAAATTAATGCCAATCCTAAGGTATTAACAATCTCCCCCTTTGGCAAATTTTAGCTAAAACAAATAAACATTACACTGGACAAAACATCCCATTATGGGTATGCTCTTCATCTCTGTCATTGACTCCACCACCACAAACACCAAGGTTGGTGTACATGAGGAAGTAGAGGAACACGGATCAGTTGTACCAGAACCCTTTCCCTCAACAGAAGAGCTTCCGGAAGAATATGTAATACTGAGTACATAGATAATGTAACTCAGATCACAAGACACAACTGTCCTCTTAACTCAGATCACAAGACACAAGTGATATACCCAGTTGGTGGATTTTGTGCCTGACACCAACTTCTGTTTGCTACCACAGTTAGCTTGCTTCTGGTACATTCTCAACCCCAGGACTGTATTTCTCTCCCCCTTTTTAGCTAAACATTTGTAAAGGCACCCCTCACAAAACCAGATCCAGGCGCAGCTTGCCCAAACCTTAACATACCCCATGATTCTGAGGGAATGGAGTGTTTCTCTTGTGAGAAGAAGAGGGCTATTACATCCTTTAAATAGTCCAGCCCGTGCTTAGGAATTAACGGTAGGAATTAATGCTTGGTCAAGATTCATTAATTTTTGCTGAGAAACAGTCAGAGAATCACCAACAAAATCTCAGACTATCTTTGAATACCTTTTATAGCTCTTGACTGTTTTTTTTCCAAAACAGCAGTTCCAGTGCATGGAGACTATTCCATATATGCAGTCAGACACGTTGCACGCGATGTCTTAACATTCCACGCGGCTTTTTCCTGCATTCTGCCAGTATTCAACATTTCCCAAGGTTCCTGTCATACCTCCAGTAGAGACTTGACATCTGGCACTGCTACAGACAAATTCCCACACTTCAGCAGATGGTTACTCCCCCTGTACCACACAACTGTAGCCATCAGGTTCATTCTGATTTATCAGAATTTGACACAACACCCTTATAATTCCTAATGACTTTAAGCCTCAGAAGGAATTTATAGCATTGTCCAGGGCAATGTCATGAAATCCGGTCAGACATTCTTCTGCTCACTCAGCCTTGACATACATCACAACATCCTGATAACTGACAAGGTGCCATATCTAGTTATCTGAGAATACGTAGACCACAAGCTTGATGATTTCTTGCAGCACACAGACAGAACTCCCCCTGTCATGAACAACCCACTCTCCTCTTGAAACTTGGAGATCACACATGGGCATATCCAACATCCCAAAGTTGGACCTTCACATACTTCCTGATTCAAAGAGAATCCAGACCACTTGATGAATGGAAAACATAAGACGCATCTTCATGTCTTCAAGAGCACACCCTCTGTTCAACCCTCTTAGCTGAACACATTCACACTCTGTGTCAATCTCTCTTCTAACCAGAACAGAAGACCACTTCACACGATGTTCTAACATCAGCTGGGACATCCTTCATAGCAAGACAAGGCACACCATCTGATAGTCTTCAGATATCACTGAGTCACTGGGTTGATCAAGAAGAACCCAGACATACATTGGGACATATAGATTTTCATCCCATTACAAGAGATAATCTTCCATAGATGGCCCAGAGCTCCTACCACAGGCTCCAAAGGATGAATAGAAAGCACCTCCTTTTGTCTTCAACTTAATACTTTTCTGCTCAAAAGTAATTTGTCTCAGACTTTCCTCAAGAATAATCAGCTGCCATATGTTGATTATCTTGATTCTTCGAACTCACTTCTGAGGTAGACCAACTGCCACTGGTTGATTACCTCCTTCATGAACCCTCATATGAAAAAGTCAAGTGCCACCTTTTGACCTCTCCAAGTTTATCAGACTTCTCCCAAAGATATTCTGACGTCCAAGTGAGATTTGAACTTCAAGCCTATTGAAGTGTCCAATCTACAACCCTGCAGACCCTTCTATCTCAAGTTGATGTGCCACTTCACCAACTAAGAGTCTAATGTTGAACCAAATGTCACAACATTGTGTTTTGACATCTAGCTGTTGAATTCAGCTCCTTCTTCTGCCACTTGAAAGAGCTTCCTCCCTTCACAGAACAAGAGTTCAATGTTCTCATAGACTTGATTGTGGAACCAAGTTTGAGTAAACAACCTCCATCCTGCAGGTTTGCAGTTAAGTCATCCAAGTTCACACCTTGATGAATTCCTGCTTCTTCTCCAAAGACATCAGACACTCTGGTGCATGAGTCTTCAGAAGGACCAGTTACCAACTAACCCTTCAGCTATACCAAGGATTCTATTTCCTAAAGCACGACTGTTTCCATGATGTTAATAAAGCTGCCACTTGTTCTTAACTTCATAGTGTGCATTAGCCAATGCACTTCCTTACCTAGATCAGGAATAAGCTGATCCAAGTAACCACCATCAAGACTATGATGTCTTCTTCTTCTTGTACATACCAAGGTTGAACATGTTTCTTGCCAGGAAACCTTTTCAGAGATCATATGCTTTTGCTGCCACCAAAGAGATAGATCATACGCTAATGTACTATCCTTCCTGTGATTCTGCACAGGGTCTTGAAGAAGAGATGTTCCAACATCTTTAAGAACATCAGATATCTTGAGCTCCAAGGATAATCAATTAAATACTTGTACTTGGCACAAGCTGACATTGATTTTAAATCCTTTCCCAATATTCCTTTCAGATACTTCCACCATAAGACTACTTTGAACATACTCTTCTAGTGTCAACATCTTCTGCTTGCACGCACTTCAACAATTTTGAAAATCTTCTCAGATTAAATTCACCCTTAGGAATGAGAGAGATGAATTCTTCCTTGCAAGTGTGTCACACAACCACCAGAACCCATGTGACACAGGTCAACAGCCAACCAGACTTTAGGCTGACCAAATGTGAGGAGGTTAACCAAAAATCCCTCTCAAATTGACAATCATGGAAGCTTCACACCAATATCCATGCATTGTACAAACATGTCTCAACATGACATACACCATCCCTACCGGTGGCACCTAACTCTATGAGTTATACCTATACATACTCCAATCACACCAATCAGACTTTAGCTGACCATAAGTACTAGTGAAAGACATCAACACCAGTCCATAGTAGATATACATTGCCAGAGCACACTACCTCAACCAACCTCTGAATCTTCATATTCTCACTCCTTGAAAGAACTGCCACTTCTGAACATGGTGTTTGAACAACAAGATTCATGGTTCCAATCCTCTTAAATGATATAGTAATCAGGTTACCCCAATATTGACTTCTAACATTCAGGGGACTTGTTTTCCACCACTACATAGTACTTCAGGGAACAACTATCCCACCCTGATCAATCTACAGGAGTAAGACAACCAGCAGGAAATTGCACAATGTCACACTTCAACCAGCTCCACTTCTAGAGATCAGACTTCTATGAGTGACCTTCTTGAGCACACACCCGGTTGACCCTGCCCTTGTCAACTGAGCACACACAGATGTCTCCTCTTCCAGGTCAGGAGTAGGTTCCAAACACGGGTATCCCTTTGTTTGACACCTAAAAACATCTGTTCTTCAACCAGCAGCTGCATACTTGTTGAACAACATGTTCTAACATCACATAGAACATTGGTTCCACCTCATTGGAACAAACCCTCCTTGAGAGTCTTCAAGGTCTTCATATACACTACCCAAGAGTGTAAAAGAATCAGTGATCAGGTGATTCTTACCATCCTGACGTGAGAACATCATGATGAGTGGACTTGAGTGGACTCACGTATCTTTGACATCTTCAGAGGTTATGATGAAGTCTTGAATACAGCAGCCTTTCATCCACATGAGGGGAAACTACATCAGAGTTTGAGTTTTTCCAGGTATTATGCAGCGGAAATCATAATACAACTCAACCAATGAACACACACTTCATCAGATCAGCCTCCAAGAGCATGCCAAGTTTGAATATGATTCAATACTTGCACAGCTGTCCCACACAAAGGCCAATTGCCAATCTCCAGAGGAAGGTGCACACAGTTTCTGTCGTGAATAGTCCATCCCCTACTTCAAGGGACCATTCAGGGAAACCACAGAACCATCTACAGGTTCCAACATTTGTACTAACATAACCTCTTGCCAGATACCAGAAAGTATCAGCCATGGATCTCATCCAGAAACAGAACAGGATGCCTGCTCTGATACCAATTGAAATTCTGGTGTAGTCAGAATTCAGATGTTCTACTCCAAGTCATGACATCTGATCTAACATTGGAACTAATACAGCAAGATAGTTATTAACCACTGTACTAATATGTATACGTTCACAGATGTCACGGTATCTCATTCTATGTCACCCTAGAATGGATGAACACCTGGTTCTGTGCATCAGGAAGAAGGACTCAACAGAGATCAATCCTAGCACTCAATTCTGTTGTTTTCTTACACAGTTATCAGCATGATGTCTTACTGTTGATTTTGGACATCATCTGTTACATTGTTCCAGTGTGTTTGTCTTTTACATGTATTTCCTGAATTAAAGGTTGAACACGTTAATCTAATTTCCACTTATTAGATTGCTAACAACTAGGCTATTTGTTTGGTTCATTAATTGTAGGTTAGTAGTTGGTTTCCTGGATTTTAGTTCAGCTGTTGAATCCCTGAAGAATAGCCTGAGAAAAATACTGAAACAGAAAAACCAATCATCCTACACTTTAGCACCTGCTGTTGGGAATGAATGTCACAACATTCAGTTCGACATCCAGAACATATGTTGATTCTGGTTTGTTCCTGGACACGGACTGTGCTAAGTTTGCAGTACTGTAAAAGACCAACTAGTCTCAACTTCAGTATCAGCCTTCAGTATCAACTGTCAAAACATCCAGTTTGACAGTTTCACAGTGATCCTTCAGCCAGGTCTGTTATCCTTGAAAAGAACATACTTAAATAAATACTGAACTGAAATTAACTTGCTTATTATTCAGTATACGCTGTCACTGATGAATGTTACAACATTCTGATAGACATTCAAACAGAAGGCTATATACCAAGTCTGTTATCATCTTGATAAGCTGACTGGAATACCAGCTGAGTTATGACAGTAATACAAACACATGCAGAAGGAAAACAAACACAGGAAATTGTTAACCCAGTTCAGTCCAACATGACCTACATCTGGGGGCTACCAAGCCAGGAAGAAGATCCACTATTAGCAGTATTAATTTAGAGTTAAACTCCCCCGTTTACAACTCTTCACTTAATCCCTACCCAATGAAATCTATACCTAGGAACTCCTAGATAGAAACCTCCAGTTTCCATTCCTATCACTACAAATACAATGTAATGTTAACACACCTTGAACTTGCTTCACAGCTTCATTCAAGAACAAAATCACTCTTGCCTACAGGCTTTGAGTTACAAATACTCTCAGCTTTGACCATTGAGAAACACATGGTAACCTTCCCAAAGATTGGGAGGTCTACCTCACACACACCCCTAAAAATTCATTCTCAGAGGCTTACAAAAACTAGGTTACAATGTGCTATTTATAACCTAATCACCCAACTGGATTTGGGCCTTCAGAAATCGCAGCAAACTTGTTCTTTGCTGTTACAAATACAGCAGAAAATTTCTGCTACAAACAAGGTCTTCAATCCTAGAATCTCTCCATATATATCTCCTTATTTTGAGCCTATATATATTCTGATTAAGTCTTTAAGACCTCCACATGGGAGTTAGGATATTCACCAAATATCCTTACTAATCCCAGAATATATACTGAATTAATTAATTCAGTTTTCTACACATGTGCGATGTCACAGACATGATGTCATGACATCGTACATGACATGTTGGTCCAGATGTTGAACTTCTTCAACCCAACATATTAAAACAACAGAGATGATTACATTATTTGTTTTACAAAATTAATGCCAATCCTAAGGTATTAACACGGTGAAAGGACCCGCTGAGGATAAAATTGCTAGCATACGGCAATTATCCACAAAAACATGTTGAGGATACAATTGCTTACTCAGAGCAATTACCCAGACAAGGGGAATATCAACATCGAATACTGGATGAGGATAACCAACAAGAGTAACCATCATCGGTTAGGATGAACAACAAGGTTTACTCTGCAAAGGGGAGAATAAAGGATTTACAATTACCGAATACTGGGTAGAAGACCAAAGATTTTGGCTGAGGAAACAGGAGGTTTACCACTACCGACTACTGGGTATAAAACCAAAGACTCAGCTGAGGATAAAATTGCTAGCATACGACAATTACCCACAAGAAAGCACAGACTCCGCTAGGGAGACAATAACAACATAGGATTTACAACTACCGAATACGGGGTAGAAAACCACAAAGTCCACCATCACCCAAAATGAACCACAAAGGTTACCTCTGCTAGGGGAATAGAGATAAGACTTACAACTACCAGTTACTGGGTAGAGGGCCAAAACTCTGATGAGGATACAAAAGTAGGGTTTACAACTACCGAATACTGGGTAGAAAACCAAAGCCTCTGCGTGGGGAGCGAAAGGATCACAACTCCGCATGGGGAAAACACAAATAGGGTTTATAACTACCAATTACTGGGTAGAAAACCACAAACTCTACGGGAGAGCAAGAAAAATAGGATTTACAACTACCGAAAACTGGATAGAAACCAACAAACATCTTGCTAAGGAACAAAATGTTCACAACAACAGATTCCACAAAAGGAAAAAAAGGTATACAGGATATACAACTACCGGTTATTGGGTAGAAAACCACAAAGATAGGACTTATAACTACCGGTTACTGGGTAGAAGGCCCAAAAGATAGGACTTACAACTACCGGTTACTAGGTAGAAGGCCCAAACACCGCTGGGGATAAAATGAACTATTGCCGGTTATTGGGCAATTTATTCATTTATTCCACAGGGAAGCACAAGAGACAGTTGAAAAAAGGCCAATTCAGGATCAAACCAAAAAGGCAAACTGAATCAAGACTCGTCCTAATGAGGATATAACTCAAACGGGAAAACCCATCCCAATATATGTGTTGGGAGGAAACGGAAACAACCATCATCCACGAGGATATATCTAAGCGGGGAACTGTAGAAGAAATGACAGACACTTTCTGCTTATGGGGCTGACTCTATATTGAGAGATTAAACACCCAACATCTGCTTGGAGAGATCTAATGGGGAGATCTATATCACCAATCAGCAGGAGACAACAAACAAAGATATATGGAAAAAATGCAACATGAACATCTGAATGTTGAAAGTATGCATGAATATGCGTGATTTATATATGATGAATGCTGACAAAACAGACATATCTAACACAAACAGGTCCAAGAATCAAGCGCCCGGTACTATAATTCCAGAGGAAAATCCAGGAAATCCAACTGGAAAGCCAATCTGCTGGAGATCTGAATGCTGAAAAGCAAAGATCCGCTGGAAAAAAATCAGAGATATCAGAGAAATCACAAATTCTCTAAGTGATGGATCATCAATCAACCCAACTGGGGAACAAAAGTTCACAACAGGCAAAAACTGCCACAAAGACAACTCTGTTGGGGAAGTGGAGAAATCACGAGATTTCTACAGGGGGATCATCAGTCTCAGCTGGGAAACAGGAGTTTACTGCATAAGCAGAAACTGCTGAAGAGAATAGAACACACAAGTAGAATCTGGCCGCACAAGCAACTCTACTGGGGATATTGTCAGCAACTCCAATGGGGATAAATCCACTGAGGGAGAAAACAGATCACACAAATAGATTCTGCCACACAAGCCACTCTATTGGGGATCAAAAGCATCAGGAAATCACCCAATCTCTGCAGGAGAGAAAAATTATCACAGATACAATCCACCATGCCACAATACTACTGGGGATTTATCTGAGGCAGAGAAGGAGAACTGGGGATCAACCACCAAATACCAACACCTTCACAAAATACCACAACTGCTGAGGAGGCAAGAATCTCTGCTCTGCTGAAGGGAGGAGAGGTGACATACTCAACAAGCACTCTGATGGGAAGAGATAGCATAGATGAAGTACATCATACCAACAACTCCGTTGGCGACTTCACTGAGGAAACGACGTAGTACTGGGGTATCAACCCACAAACTACCGAATCTTCCAAGAGGAAAGGACCCATGCTGGGGAGAGAATATTGCTGAAGAGGAAAATTAAAGTCTTCACCAATTACTCTGAATGAGGAGGAGTCATAATAAAGGCTCTGCTCAACAAAAAAACGTCCGGGAGGAAATCCCAATAAACACCCTGCTTAGGGGACAAAATCTCAACAGAAGCTCTGCTTGGGAAGAAACCCCAACAACAATCTGGAGAAAGAGGATACAACCATGCCAGGAATATGAACAAATGTCTTACCCTGTTGGAAATCATGCCACCCTTGGGAGAGCACTGAGAAATTCTTAAGTATCCTTTTATCATTGTGAATGTTCACTTTGTTTAAAGCAAATTTTGAATTTTTTTATTATTTAAAACAATGACATTTTATCAATTAAAACATGCAAAACATTTGTTGAATTGAAACAAATAAGAGTGCAAATAATTGGATAAAAGCTCAAATTTATTTGATGGAATGGTAGCCTGCAAATGGCAAGACTCCATAGATCTGTACAAATTTGAAATCGGTGATATATATTGGAAGAGGGCTACATTGAACATAATGACCATTTCTCTATCAATTTGAATCCGATGTATTTGAAGCTTCAGCTGACGACGACTGAGCGAGAATCTCTGACGAAAAGACGGTTGCGAAACAGAAAGTCTTGTCAGGATGCAGTTACTTGCCAAATCCCTTATTTTTGCCTAGATTGTCCCAGGGTGAGGTACTCAATCTAGCGGGATGCAAAATACATTTTTTTTCCATGTCTCTAACTTTTGCCTGGATCACCCTTTCGGGTTTTCCACCGAGACGCTCATTTTTGCCTAAGCCGCTTTTTCGGGTTTTCAAGTTAGCGAGCTATTCTGTTTTTCTTTTTAGGCAAAGTATTTCTTGACTGCATCTGAATTCACAGGACGAGTGAAATCCTCCCCATCCATTGTTGTAAGCATCAAAGCACCGCCTGAAAAGGCTCTCTTAACAACATATGGACCTTCGTAGTTTGGAGTCCACTTGCCCCTGGAATCGGGCGCGAAAGACAAGACTTTCTTGAGCACGAGGTCACCTTCTCGGAACACACGAGGCTTGACCTTCTTATCAAATGCTTTCTTCATTCTCTGCTGATATAACTGACCATGGCACATGGCAGTCAATCTCTTCTCTTCAATCAAATTTAGTTGGTCATAACGACTCTGAATCCATTCAGCATCAGTCAACTTGGCTTCCATCAAGACTCTCATTGATGGGATCTCCACCTCTACTGGGAGCACAGCCTCCATGCCGTAAACAAGAGAAAAAGGGGTTGCCCCTATTGAAGTGCGGACACACGTACGATATCCATGCAAAGCAAATGGTAGCATCTCATGCCAATCTTTGTACGTAACTGTCATCTTCTGGATAATCTTCTTGATATTCTTATTAGCAGCTTCAACAACCCCATTCATCTTGGGTCTGTAAGGAGAGGAATTATGGTGTGCAATCTTGAACTCAGCGCACAACTCTTCCATCATCTTGTTGTTCAAGTTAGATCCATTATCAGTAATGATCTTATCAGGCACACCATAACGGCAAATAAGCTGATTCTTGACAAACTTCACGACCACCTGCCTGGTCACATTTGCATAAGACGCCGCTTCAACCCATTTGGTGAAGTAGTCAATTGCTACGAGAATAAACCTGTGTCCGTTGGACGCTTTCGGTTCAATCATGCCGATCATGTCAATTCCCCACATGGAGAAAGGCCATGGTGATGAAATCACATTCAAAAGTGTCGGAGGAATATGAATCTTATCCGCATAAATCTGACACTTATGGCATTTCTTCACATATTTACAGCAGTCAGACTCCATTGTCAGCCAATAATAGCCTGCTCTCAGCATCTTTCTAGCCATGGCATGTCCATTGGAATGAGTACCAAATGAACCCTCATGGACCTCAGTCATTAACAAGTCTGCTTCGTGTCTATCCACGCATCTGAGCAAAACCATGTCAAAATTCCTCTTATACAGCACTTCACCGCTGAGGTAGAAACTGCCTGACAACCTTCTCAAAGTTTTCCTATCTTTCACAGATGCCCCAGGCGGGTAGACCTGGTTCTGGAGGAAATTCTTGATATCAAAATACCAAGGCTTGTCATCATTCACTTCTTCAACTGCAAACACGTGAGCTGGTCTATCCAAGCGCATCACGGTGATGTTGGGAACTTCATTCCAATACTTTACCACAATCATGGAAGCAAGCGTAGCAAGAGCATCTGCCATCCGATTATCCTCTCGAGGAATATGATGAAAGTCAACTTCTGTAAAGAACGTTGAAATCCTCCTCGCATAATCTCTGTATGGAATGAGACTGGGTTGATTCGTCTCCCACCCTCCCTTGATCTGATTGACAACTAAGGCTGAATCACCATATACATCAAGATGCTTGATCCTCAGATCGATGCACTCTTCTAATCCCATAATGCAGGCTTCGTACTCAGCCATATTATTCGTGTATTTGAAAGTTAGCCTTGCTGTAAACGGAATATGTGTGCCTTAAAGAGTAATGATTACTGCCCCAATACCATTTCCATACTGATTTACAGCGCCATCAAACACCATAGTCCATCTAGAACCAGGTTCCAGACCTTCAACAAGTGCAGGCTCATCACAATCTTTCATTTTCAAATACAGAATCTCCTCGTCAGGGAAGTCGTACTGAACAGACTGATGATCTTCAATCGGCTGATGTGCCAAGTGGTCAGCCAAGATACTACCTTTGATAGCTTTCTGAGCTCGACACTCGATATCATACTCAGATAACAACATCTGCCAATGGGCAATCCTCCCAGTTAAAGCAGGCTTCTCAAAGATATACTTGATCGGATCCATTCTGGATATCAACCAAGTTGTATGATTTATCATGTACTGGCGTAAACGCTTAGCAGCCCAAGCCAAAGCACAACACGTCTTCTCTAGCATAGAGTATCGAGACTCACAATCAGTGAACTTCTTACTCAGGTAGTAGATAGCGGATTCTTTCTTCCCTGATTCGTCTTGCTGACCTAGTACACAACCCATCGAGTCTTCAAGGACAGTCAGATACATGATCAAGGGTCTTCCTTCTACAGGCGGAGACAAGATCGGAGGTTCGGACAGATACTCTTTGATACTGTCGAAAGCTTTCTGGCAATCCTCGGTCCAATCATGAGACTGATCTTTCCGGAGGAGCTTGAATATCTGCGCACATGTGGCCTTCATGTGGGATATAAATCTGGAAATATAATTCAAGCGGCCAAGAAAACCTCGGACTTGCTTTTCAGTTTTGGGTGCAGGCATCTCTTGTATTTCTTTGACCTTTGCAGGATCAACCTCAATACCTCTTTCGCTGACAACAAAACCCAATAACTTGCCAGAACGAACTCCAAATGTACATTTGTTCGGATTCAGCCGAAGCCTAAACTTCCTCAGACGCTGAAAAAGCTTCAACAAATGCTCAATATGTTCAACTTCCGTTCTAGACTTAGCAATCATATCATCGACATAGACCTCTATCTCCTTGTGCATCATGTCATGGGACAGGGTAGTCATAGCTCGTTGATACGTGGCTCCGGCGTTCTTCAAACCGAAGGGCATCACTCGATAACAAAATGTTCCCCAAGGTGTGATGAATGTTGTCTTCTCCATATCCTCGGGTGCCATCTTGATTTGATTATATCCGGAAAATCCGTCCATAAACGAAAAGACTTTGAATTTAGCTGTATTGTCTACCAACATATCAATGTGTGGTAGAGGAAAATCATCTTTTGGACTAGCTTTATTCAAATCTCTGTAATCAACACACATACGGACTTTTCCGTCTTTCTTAGGCACAGGCACAATGTTGGCCACCCATAGAGGATATGTAGAAGTCACCAGAAACCCCACATCAATTTGCTTCTGAACTTCTTCTATGATCTTCACTACCATATCTGGATGAGTTCTTCTGAGCTTCTGCTTCACAGGCACGCACTCAGGCTTCAAAGGCAGGAAATGTTGTACAATATCTGTATCTAGACCCGGCATGTCTTCATACGACCAAGCAAAGATATCGGAATATTCTCGTAGCAAACTGATCAACCCCTTCTTGACAGACTCTTCAAGGAGTGCCCCAATCTTCACCAGTCGAACACAATCTTCAGACCCCAAGTTGACTGTTTCCAGATTCTCAAGGTGCGGCTGAATGATCTTCTCCTCGTGCTCAAGAAGACGGGTAATCTCATCAGGAATCCCTTCAACATCATCTTCCTCTGCTTCGAATACAGGGAATTCAAAATTGGGAGATGGCGTTGGATCATTATGTTTAATGGGTTTTAGAATCAACCTGCATAATGATTTTGGATAATGAAAAACTTTAGAATTTAAACAAGCAAATCATTATGCAGATGAAAAGATTGTTTTTATTCTTATTTTTAGGGTTTTTTGTGATCACCGATTTCATGCAAAGAGCAAAAAGTGAAAACAAATGTAAAAACAAATGTTTAACATGAATTTATTGAATGAAATATCATTGTATATATGATGCCAACAATGTCATCACTTCTCCTTTTGGCATGGGAGAAGGGTTTTTAACAAAGTGAACATATTAGGCTGACTTATGAATGACCTTAGGAACATCCACAGCAACCCAATTGTGGCAGATCCCGCCAGGGATGACAAAATTGCCAGTATCCTCTGCATCCTCTTCCAGAATAGCAGCAGCTTCCTCAGCTCGATCGGCGTGAATGAAACATCCACTCTTGAACAGCCCTTTGTCGTTGAAGACCCCAGAAGAATAGCCAATGTCAGCCCGAGACTTATTATCTTCAAGCTCAATCATCTTTCCTAAACCAGCAACTGCATCATATTCAATGGCCAGTTTTGCATCATGATAGGAAGCAAATGAAGGAGACTTCTTCTCAATCGGCTCAGCAATAGACAAAGCTTGGAAAGGAGTTCCAACTTCATCCTCATCATCAATATATAAGAAAGAAGACAAGTGGCTAACCAGGAGAGCCTTTTCTCCCCCTACCACAACCAGTTTCCTATTCTTAACGAATTTCAGCTTCTAGTGTAGGGTGGATGTCACGGCGCCAGCCTCGTGAATCCATGGTCTACCAAGGAGACAGCTATAAGATGGGTGGATATCCATAACCTGAAAGGTAACTTGGAAATCACTTGGTCCAATCTTGATCGGGAGATCAACTTCCCCAATCACGGTCTTACGCGACCCATCGAAAGCTTTCACAACAACTCCACTCTGCCTCATGGGAGGCCCTTGAAATGACAATCTAGAGAGAGTGGTCTTAGGCAATACATTCAAAGATGACCCAGTGTCCACCAGCACATTGGACATGGCGTCGTTCTTGCAATTCATGGATATATGTAAAGCCATGTTGTGGTCTCTTCCCTCCTCAGGGAGATCAGCGTCACAGAAACTCAAAGTGTTGCAAGCAGTAATGTTTGCAACAATACTGTCAAATTGTTCAATAGTGACATCATGATCAACATAAGCCAAGTCCAATACTTTCTACAGAGCCTCCCTATGGGGTTCTGAATTCAGAAGCAAAGATAGCACGGAGATTTTGGACGGTGTTTGTAGAAGCTGGTCTACAACGTTGTACTCACTCTTCTTGATGAGCCTTAGCATCTCATCACAGTCTTCATTCACAGTGCCACTCGGGCCAACAGAAGAAGTAGGAGTCTTTTGTGTAAGAACAAAAATTGTTCTACAACAGATTCCATGATCTTGATGATAACAAAAGATGAAACCAAAGATGGCACCCTAACGAAAAGTTTCTAAGTGTGCAGGGCTCTAAGGAAAGAAGGAAGATATCTGATGACGTCATCAGATACAGGATCATATCAAATACAAATTATCAGAAGATCAGAAGCATCTGAAGTAGAAACACGCTCAAGAAGTTCTAACTCTGAGCAAAACAGCAGAATATCAGAAGCATCTGAAGAAGAAAGTGCACTCTAGAAGTTCTGACTCTGAACAACGGTATATCATTCCAGAAGCTCTCAGCTTCATCTGAAGACTTCATCAGAAGCTCCGAATCAACACAGGAAGATTCCAAGATTCCCAGAGTCACGCAGACTTTGGTAATGGATTTCCTAATACAGGAAGAGTAACGTTAACTTCAAATTTAAATGGAAAGGAACTATATTTGGAAAGAAGTTATTCGGGGAGACAAAGTTGTTTTGGCAAGAAACAACAGAAGTTATGGCATTAATTCCTATTCAAGACAAATTATCTGCCATCAATTTCAACGGTCCTTCACTTCTATATAAAGGACAGCAATCAACATTGAGAGGCGCAAGCATACACTAAAACATTCTCTCTCTCTCAATATTTTCACAAAGCTTTTGCTTAGAACGTGAAAAACTTTTGTTCTTACTGTTGTAATATTTGCTTATCTTAGAAGCATTCTAGATTACATTGTATTTTATCTATTGCTTTATTTCCTCAAGTGACTCTGCGCAGTCTGTATACTTGAGAGGACTAAGAGATCTTTCTCTTAGACGTTGGTTGTAAACAATCTTTCAAGATTAGTGGATTAAGTCCTTGTTGAAGGCGAAATCACCTTGGTCGGGTGGACTGGAGTAGCTTTGTGTTATAAGCGAACCAGTATAAATTCCTTGTGTGGTCTTTATTTTGAAAAGCGCTTATTTTCCAAACAATTCAAACCCCCCTTTCTTGTTTTTCTCACCTTCAATTGGTATCAGAGCTTCGGCTCTGTTATTGATTTTCTAATCAAACACTTAACAGTGTAGAGAGATCCAGAACGAGAAAAACTATGGCCCACACAAATGAAAGAGATAGTTACAATGCTAAGCCTCCTGTTTTTGATGGAGGGAAATTCGACTACTGGAAAGATAGAATTGAAAGTTTCTTTCTGGGTTATGATGCTGACCTCTGGGACATTGTCACAGATGGATACACACCTCCAGTCTCAGAAAATGGAGTTGAAGTTCCCAGAAGTAAGATGTCAGAAGATCAGAAGCGTGTCTTCAAAAATCACCACAAGGCCAGAACCATACTTCTCAATGTTATATCTTACAACGAGTATGAAAAGATCACCAACAGAGAAACAGCCAAAGACATACTTGATTCTCTGAAGATGACTCATGAAGGAAACTCCCAAGTCAAAGAGACAAAGGCTCTGGCGCTTATCCAGAAATATGAAGCTTTCAAAATGGAAGATGACGAAGCCATAGAGGTAATGTTCTCTAGATTCCAAACTCTTATTGCAGGTCTCAAGGTCCTAGACAAAGGATACACAACTGCAGACCACGTCAAAAAGATAGTCAGAAGTTTGCCAAAGAAGTGGAGACCCATGGTCACTGCCCTGAAGCTGTCAAAGGATCTGAACAATATCAGTCTTGAAGAGCTTGTCAGTTCCCTCAGAAGCCATGAGATAGAACTAGAGGAAGATGAGCCTCAGAAAAGGAACAAGTCTGTAGCATTAAAGTCCAGATCTGAAAGACGCAAATCTGACAGAACCAAAGCTTTCCAGGCAGAAACTGAAGATGCTGATGACTCTGAACCAGAAGATTCTGATGATGAAGAAGAATTGTCCCTCCTGACCAGAAGAGTTAAACAACTCTGGAAGAAGAGGAACAACAACTTCAGAAGACCAAGACCCAGAGGGGATCGATCAGAATCAACCTCAAAAGGTAAAACTAACAAAGATATTACTTGTTATGAATGTAAAGAAACAGGTCACTACAGGAATGAATGCCCCAAGCTAAAGAAAGACAATCCCAGAAAAGAGAGTTTCAAGAAAAATACCTTCAGGACAAAGAAAGGACTAATGGCTACCTGGGATGATAGTGAATCTGGTTCATCAGAATCTGACTCTGATGAACAGGCCAATGTGGCATTTATGGCTACCACGTCCAAAAGAAGCTCAGATGAAGAATCTGAAGAGGTATTTTCTGAACTCTCTCGATCTGATCTAGAATCATGCTTGTCAGAAACTCTTAGCTCATATCAGAAATTAAAACAAAAGTTTAAAAATATAAAAGGTTGTCTTGAAGCAAAATTTGAAGAATGTGGCAAACTTGAGATGACAATTCTAGCACGTGAAGATAAAATCAGATCTTTAACATTAGAAAGAGATGGAGCAAAAAGAAAATGTTTAGAATTGGAAGAAGCGTTATCTCAAGCTCCACAGACTTCAAATACAATAATTTATAAATACGAAGAAGCCTTTCAAGAATTTCTGAAAAATGGGATAGGTAGGAGTGTCATGGCATCCATGATTTATGGAGTCAGTCAGAACAATAAAAAGGGAATTGGGTATGATCCCAAGGAAGATAAAACTTCTACTGGTGACCAACTTAAATCTCCATTTTCATATCACTATACGCACACACAAGAACAAAAATTTGAAAACGCTAGAAAACCCAAAGTTATAAGAAACTCTGGGAAAACTAATCAGAAAGGACCCAAGAAACTCTGGGTACCAAAAGATAAGATTGTTTATGTTGCAGATATCCTATGCAGCAAAGTTCAGACACCAGTCATGGTACCTGGACTCTGGATGCTCGCGACACATGACGGGAAGAAAGTCTATGTTCCAAAGCCTGGAACTTAAAGACGCTGGATTCGTAGGCTTCGGAGGAGATCAGAAAAGAAGGATCAGAGGCTCCGGAACTATTGGTAATGGTACTCTTCCCTCTATATCTGATGTTCTTTACGTAGAAGGATTAATGCATAATTTGTTATCCATAAGTCAATTAAGTGATAACGGTTATGACGTGATCTTTAATCAAAAACATGTAAAGCCATAAATCAAAACAATGGTTCAGTCCTATTCACAGGCAAGAGGAAAAACAACATTTATAAAATCAATCTTTCTGATTTAAAAGAACAAAATGTTAAATGTCTGATGTCTGTTCACGAAGAGCAATGGGTGTGGCATAGACGCTTGGGCCACATTAGCATGAGGAAACTTTCCCAGCTAAATAAACTCGAGTTAGTCAGAGGCCTACCTAAACTGAAGTTCTCTTCAGATGCTCTATGTGAGGCATGTCAGAAAGGAAAATTTTCAAAAACATCCTTCAAAAAGAAAAATGTTGTTTCTACCTCTAAGCCTCTGGAACTTCTCCACATTGACTTATTTGGTCCTTTGAAAACAGCATCAGTCAATGGAAAGAAGTATGGACTAGTCATTGTTGATGATTACAGTCGCTGGACATGGGTGAAATTCCTAAAGCACAAGAGTGAGTCTCACTCTGTATTCACCAGTTTCTGCTCCAAAGTGCAAAAAGAATTTGACTCTAAGATTATCAGAGTCAGAAGTGATCATGGTGGGGAATTTGAAAATAAATCCTTTGAGGAATTATTTGACTCTAATGGAATATCCCATGATTTCTCCTGCCCTAGAACTCCACAACAAAATGGAGTTGTAGAGAGGAAGAATAGGACACTCCAAGAGATGGCCAGAACTATGATCAATGAAACCAATATGGCAAAGCACTTTTGGGCCGAAGCTGTAAATACAGCGTGTTACATTCAGAATGGAATCTCCATAAGACCTATTCTGGATAAGACTCCCTATGAACTGTGTAAAGGAAGGAAACCAAACATTTCATATTTTCATCCATTTGGATGTTCTTGCTTTATTTTAAACACTAAAGAACATCTGAACAAGTTTGATTCCAAAGCACAGAAAGGTATTATGTTAGGATACTCAGAACGCTCTAAAGGCTACAGAGTATACAACACAGAAACCAAAATTGTGGAAGAATCAATTCATGTCAGATTTGACGATAAGCTTGACCCTGAAAAGTCAAAGCTAGTTGAAAATTTTGCAGATTTAGAAATCACTCTTGCAGGATCTGATAAAGCTCCAAAAGCAACTGCCACTCAGAACTCTGAGGAAATTAAATCCCCAGAAATCCCAAAGAAAGCTAAAAGTCGTATCAACGTATCTGAAGAATTGATTCTGGGCAACAAGGATGAACCTGTCAGAACCAGATCTACCTTCAGGACCTCTGAAGATACTCCTCTGGGACTAGTGTCTCAGATCGAGCCTACGTCCTGTGATGAAGCACTTCAAGATAACGACTGGGTTTCAGCCATGCAAGAAGAATTAGATCAATTCACAAAGAATGATGTCTGGGATCTTGTTCCAAAGCCCAGAGGCACTCACGTTATTGGAACCAAATGGGTATTCAGAAACAAACTGAATGAGAAAGGAGAAGTCGTCAGAAACAAAGCTCGACTGGTAGCTCAAGGTTACAGTCAACAAGAAGGTATTGACTACAATGAAACCTTTGCTCCAGTCGCAAGGTTAGAATCTATTCGTCTTCTTGTCTCTTTTGCTATAAACCACTCTATCAAATTATATCAAATGGATGTCAAGAGCGCATTCCTTAATGGTTATATATCAGAAGAAGTGTATGTCAACCAACCTCCAGGTTTTGAAAATCCAAAATTTCCAGAACATGTTTTTAAACTTAAAAAATCTCTATATGGACTTAAACAAGCTCCCAGAGCTTGGTATGAACGTTTAAGCAACTTTCTTCTGGAACAAAATTTTATCAGAGGAAAAGTTGACTCCACACTCTTCTGTAAGAACCTTAACAATGATCTCATGATATGCCAGATATACGTTGATGACATTATTTTTGGTTCAGCTAACGCCTCTGTTTGTCAAGAATTTTCTGAGTTAATGCAGGCAGAATTTGAAATGAGCTTAATGCAAGAACTAAAGTTCTTTCTGGGAATTCAAATTAATCAAACTTCAGAAGTCACGTACGTTCATCAAAGCAAATACATTAAAGATGTTCTGAAGAAATTTGACATGGCTGACTGCAACTCTGCAAAAACTCCCATGCATCCAACATGCATTCTTGAAAAGGAAGAAGTAAGCAAAAAGGTTTGTCAAAAGCTCTATCGAGGTATGATAGGCTCTCTTCTCTATCTGACTGCTACTCGACCTGATATTCTCTTTAGTGTCTGTCTCTGTGCCAGATTCCAATCAGATCCTAGAGAAACTCAATTAACAGCAGTTAAGAGAATTCTCAAATATCTGAAAGGAACTCCTAACCTGGGCCTGATGTATGAGAAAACATTAGAGTATAGACTTTCGGGTTACTGTGATGCAGATTATACAGAAGATAGACTAGAACGAAAAAGCACATCTGGAAATTGCCAGCTCCTGGGAAACAATCTGATATCCTGGGCCAGCAAGAGACAGTCAACTATCGCTCTATCTACTGCAGAAGCAGAATACATCTCAGCATCACTGTGCACAACTCAGATGCTCTGGATGAAGAATCAGTTAGAAGATCTGCAAATCTTCGAGAGTAACATTCCTATCTTCTGTGATAATACTGCTGCCATTTGTCTAAGTAAGAATCCCATTCTACACTCCAGAGCTAAGCACATTGAAATAAAACATCATTTTATCAGAGACTATGTTCAGAAAGGGATAGTAACTTTGAAGTTCATTGATACAGATCATCAATGGGCAGATATATTTACTAAGCCTTTAGCTGAAGATAGATTTCTTTTTATCTTAGAAAATCTGAACATTCAAAATTGCCCTGAATAAATTGTGCCTCTGAAGATGTAAAATGAGACTCTGACATAAACAAATGAGATTCTGTCTCTGACTCTGATACTTCTACCAAGTTAAGAAGATATCTGAGTTAGAAATCTCCAGGAACCAATCCTTTGGTATTCCTGAAGATCAGATACATCAAACCACGTGGAGCACTTAGCGTCTAACCCTAGAACTTCTAGACAGCTGTCCAGAAGAAAATCAAAGGGCAAACGCTTAAGATCTCCTCGAGCAGTGTGCATACTGTTGGGATTAGACATTCATTAATGAGCCTTAATCATTTCTCCCCCAAGCGTGCTAACTTGATTTTTGTGCTAACGCTGAATTGTGTGTCGTTTTGCATGTGTTTTTTTTGTTTAGGGTATTTAAACACTCCTCTCACATTTCACACACTTATCACTCTCACTCACTCTCAAACTTCTCTGAAGAAATTCTGCAAGCAGTTCATCTTCAACTCATCTTCATCAACTATGGATGCTCAACAACAACAAGTTTTCAACTTTTCACAACAAATGGAATCCAACACTACTGCCTAAAGTTCAAGCATTCCCTCTCCAACAGTTACAGGCGTATCCATTACTCCAGTGTACAAGGAACCCCATGTTCTTGATCGTGAGCCTCATATCAACCTGGCAACTCCCTTTGAGGGACTGGAAGTTTTATGTGAATCACTGGTAGACTTCAACAACATGAAGAGAAATGGAGTTGATCTTACTGAAGAACTCCGTCAACAAGGTTGGGAAAACTACTTCCAAAGGCTCTATGGCCCTGTTTACCCAAATCTCATCAAGGAATTCTGGAGATTTGCTGACGCTGATGATCATTTCATCGTCTCCTACGTATTGGGGGTCAAGATAGTGATCACTGAAAAATCAATTGCTTCATTACTGAACATGGAGAAAACTGGAGGAAGAAGGATCTATGACATCAACCCTAGATCAAGGTACATTGCTCAGGTAATCAATCCCACCATCTTCAAACTCAACACTGAAGGCAATCCATCAAAGAACAAAGAACTTCATCAGAACCTCAGAGTATGGCTCAAGATCATTCTGGGAACCATTCATCACCGCCCAGCATCAAACTCCTCTGACTACATCAATACAGATCAGAAGTGTATTCTGTATTGTATTCACAAGGGTTTGAAGCTCTGCCTCCCAGCACTACTCTTCAGATATCTCAGAGACTCTGTACGGGAGACCAGAAACAACATGAAACCCAGAACCTACATCCCTCTGGGAAGACTTCTGTCTGATGTCCTGATCGAAAATGGGCTTGTAGATCATCTGGAGAAGAACAAGCTTATGGAGGATCTGGCGATAGATACTGGAAAGCCTCTTAACTCCAGAAATCTTAAAAGCATGGGAATTCTGAAGGAGATTCGAGTCAAACCTACGCTGGACACCTCCTGGGACGCTTTAAAAGATCAGAGGAAGCTACCACATGGTCTTGCAAGGTTTTTCAAGAATGAACCCAGAGAAGCAATCCTTCACTATATGCAGCGTCTGAAGGATGAAGGAGTTGACATCTCTGACTTCAGACTGGAAGATTGTCTAGATTCAGAAGAAGACTTCGTCAAGTTCAAAAGAGGTCCCTCTAAAAAGAAGTCTTCAAAGGCAAAGAAAGCAAGGCTAGGAGAAACTTCTGAAACAAGATCTCCAGCGTCTCTGCAAGTATCTACTGGTAAGTCTGCTCCCTCTATTCCCTCTGAACCTCCTATGGCTTCCTCTAATCCTCTCCCAGCACCTATATACACCACCTCTGAAACCCCACCTTCTACAACCAAAACCTCACAACCTCTACCTAAATTTAATCCTGCCCATACATCACTACCTCTATCCGAAGTTGAAGAACTCAATCAAACCACTTCTTCATCTTCAAACCCAGAATCACCCCCTTACCTTATCCTCTCCTTCGACCCAGAACCTTCTGACCCCGCTTCTCCCACTTTAGCCCACCTTTATTCTCTAAACCAAAACTCACAACAAACACAACAACCTCCACCTGAACCTGAAGTCACTTCACCACCCCTAGAACAAACAACCAACGACCCCTCTGAAGCTCAACCCTCTGACATCACCCTCCAAAACACTTCCGCTGAATCTGAACCTCTAACATTAAACTTAAACCCTCCAAACTCTCCACCCCAAACATCTGAACCCGAACCTGAACATTCCATGCCTACCCTGGAGGAAGCCATAATGTTGTTCGCAGGGGCTTCAGTACAGAAGGTCAAGTCTCTGACCATTAACTCTGGTATCAGTGATGATCCTGACTCCGTAAGGACACACTGGAACAGAGTCATTGGCTGGATGACTTCTGAAGCTTTCAAACTGAAGCACATCTCTGAGCAAGTCAGAAACGACTTCATCAGAGATGCTGAGGCAAGACTACAGGAAAGACTTGCCAGAGAAGCTGAAGAAGAAGCAAGAAAACAAGAAGAAGAAAGAGCTCGACAAGCAGAAATCCAAAGGGCAAAGGAAGCTGAAGCCAAAGCTCTGGCCGATGCTGCTGCTGCCGCTGAAGCTGAAGCACAAGCTGCTGTTGAAGCTGAAGCGAAGGCTGCTGCTGAAGCACAGAGTGCTCTCACTCAGGGGGAGTCCTCCTCTGTTGTCCCTATGGTTCTCCAGACACTTGAAGAACTTAAGAAAGACCAAAAGGAACTCCATGCCAGAATGGATAAACAGGATACCGTCAACAACAACATTCAGAACATGCTGGCTCAACTGCTTCAGAGAATGCCTCCACCTCCCAACCCTTAGGCACCTAGGATTCTTTTGTTTGTTGTCTTGTTTTCCTTGTTCTGATGTTTGCTTGTTTGCTTTCTTGCCGTTGTCTCTGTTGCTCTATTAATATAATATCTTTTTGATTATTTTGTTCATGTCTTTTTGATTCTGACAAAAAGGGGGAGAAATCAATATAGCTCTGATGAAAATTGCTTAATACCCTAAGCACTCTGCAACATGCCTTTCTTAAAAATAAATTCATCTAACATTGGACCTAAGAAATTGCAGATAGTATCGAAACTTCATTGCTTGGAAGCTCTGGTAAGAACTTCTGAACTCCCTAGCTCATCTCAGGGGGAGCTCCTGATCTGACATTTCCTGTTTCATCTGCTATTTAAGTTTGTTTTGTCATCATCAAAAAGGGGGAGATTTTAAGAACAAAAATTGTTCTACAACAGATTCCATGATTTTGATGATAACAAAAGATGAAACCAAAGATGGCACCCTAACGAAAAGTTTCTAAGTGTGCAGGGCTCTAAGGAAAGAAGGAAGATATCTGATGACGTCATCAGATACAGAATCATATCAGATACAAATTATCATAAGATCAGAAGCATCTGAAGTAGAAACACGCTCAAGAAGTTCTAACTCTGAGCAAAACAGCAGAATATCAGAAGCATCTGAAGAAGAAAGTGCACTCTAGAAGTTCTGACTCTGAACAACGGTATATCATTCCAGAAGCTCTCAGCTTCATCTGAAGACTTCATCAGAAGCTCCGAATCAACACAGGAAGATTCCAAGATTCCGAGAGTCACGCAGACTTTGGTAATGGATTTCCTAATACAGGAAGAGTAACGTTAACTTCAAATTTAAATGGAAAGGAACTATATTTGGAAAGAAGTTATTCGGGGAGACAAAGTTGTTTTGGCAAGAAACAACAGAAGTTATGGCATTAATTCCTATTCAAGACAAATTATCTGCCATCAATTTCCACGGTCCTTCACTTCTATATAAAGGACATCAATCAACATTGAGAGGTGCAAGCATACACTGAAACATTCTCTCTCTCTCTCTCAATATTTTCACAAAGCTTTTGCTTAGAACGTGAAAAACTTTTGTTCTTACTGTTGTAATATTTGCTTATCTTAGAAGCACTCTTGATTACATTGTATTTTATCTATTGCTTTATTTCCTCAAGTGACTCTGCGCAGTCTGTATACTTGAGAGGACTAAGAGATCTTTCTCTTAGACGTTGGTTGTAAACAATCTTTCAAGATTAGTGGATTAAGTCCTTGTTGAAGGCGAAATCACCTTGGTCGGGTGGACTGGAGTAGCTTTGTGTTATAAGCGAACCAGTATAAATTCCTTGTGTGGTCTTTATTTTGAAAAGCGCTTATTTTCCAAACAATTCAAACCCCCCTTTCTTGTTTTTCTCACCTTCATTTTGTACAGAGGAGGGTTTAGCAACAGCAAGTGCCGGGTTCGGAGGATTAACAACATTCCCCACCGGACGCTCAACAGAATCAGCCTTAGCTTGCGGCTTTGGCGCTGAAAACACGCGACCGCTACGGGTCAATCCGCTCACATCAGCTATATTCACAACGGAGGATGAAGGCAAAGGCACTTCTTTCCCATCTTCTACAGCAACAGGATTATAGAGGAACGACACTGCTTTATCAGAAGCATAAGGCACAGGACCTGCAGGCTTAATCACCAAAGAAGGAGAGACTTTCTGCTTGCTGCCATCATAAGAATGACAACAGACTCAGGAATCTTGAACACAGGGGAAATCACATTCACCTCTGGTTCGTCTTCATCAACATTTCTGTTTTGAAGAATCTCAATGGTTCCATCATCTAGCAATTCTTGCAGCTCTCTATGCACTTGGCGACAACCCAGACGATTGACAGAGCAGATACGGCATTTGTCATGGTCGTGCTCCATATGACTGTAATCACACAGCAGACGATGCAACTCAACCAATGACTGTCGAATATGGCTTACATATTTGACCTTGTATTTTCCAGGGCAACCTTGGACCATGTTCACTGATTTCCCATGCTCGGGAAATGGGTTCTTCGTAACATTGGGGCCTGAGTCCTCAAAGCTCAGAATGCCGCACCGCATAAGGTCTTGAACCTTAGTCTTCAATGGATAGCAGTTTTCTACATTGTGGCCCGGAGCACCGGAATGATAAACACAATGCTGGTCGGGCTTGTACCACCACTGCGGGTTAACAGGTACAGCCGGAGGATCCCTTGGAGTAATCAATTTCCGCTCTATTAAAGAGGGATATAGCTCTGCATATGATACCGGAATCGGATCGAAAGTGATCTTCTTCCTCTCATAACTCGAATTAGCCTGATTACTGTTGTTGCGAGGCTGGTAAGCCTGTTGCTGAGGGCGATGCTGTTGTTGATACTGTTGAGATGATTGTTGATTAAGCTGATGCTGATATTGTTGATTATCACGGAAGACAGGTGCTATATGAGCCACCTGATGTTGATTGCTGGCATGACGCACAGGCTTCCTCTTGGCAGAGGGTCTTCTTGGTTTAGCATGGGATTGCACGACATGTGCCTCCCCATCTTTCTTCTTAGCAAATGCTCTATACCGCTTGCTAGAAGAGCCTTCATCCTTGGATAGCCGTCCTTCACGGACTCCTTCCTCCAATCTCATCCCCATGCTCACCATTTCGGTGAAATCAGAGGGAGCACTAGCGATCATCCGCTCATAGTAAAATAAACTCAAAGTCTTCAAAAAGATTTTGGTCATTTCCTTCTCTTCCAGCGGAGGAGTAATCTGAGCTGCCAGCTCTCGCCACCTCTAGGCGTACTCTTTGAATGTCTCTTTGTCCTTCTGGGACATGGCTCTGAGCTGATCCCGATCGGGAGCCATATCCACATTGTATTTGTATTGCTTGAGGAAAGCTTCGCCAAGATCATTGAAGGAACGGATGTTTGCACTATCCAGGCTCATATACCACCGAAGAGCTGCACCGAACAAACTATCCTGGAAGTAATGAATCAGCAGTTGATCATTATCTGTCTGAGTAGACATTTTCCTGGCATACATAACCAGGTGGCTGAGCGGGCAGGTGTTCCCCTTGTACTTCTCAAAGTCAGGGACTTTGAATTTGACGGGTATTTTCACACCAGGAACCAAACAGAGTTCAACAACTGATTTGCCGAACAAATCCTTTCCTCAAAGGGTCTTCAATTCCTTGCGGAGTTCAAGGAATTGGTCATTCATCGCATCCATCTTCTCATTAACATCTGGGCCCTCAGACGGCTCAGAATGATAGATGGTGTCGTCTACCCTAGGAATGGTATGCACGACAGGAGGAGGCATTGCAAGGACCGGGCTAGATGCCGACATGGAAGCGAATGTCGGAGCTGGAATATCAGGCATAAAACCAGGAGGCATACCCCACGGAAACCCGACTGGCATGGCTGGCATGAAATGGGCACTGGCAGCTGGCACTGTCGAGGAAACCACTTCAGATATAACAGTCCTCTAGGGAGGAGTTGCAGGTGGTGGAGATGGTTGATTCTGAGCAGCTAGAAATTGTTCCATCAGAGCGCTCAATCTGGCGACCTCTTCCTTCAACTCACGATTCTCTTATTCAAGTTGATCCATCACTCTTGCAGAGTTGGCTCTGGTGTAGTACCGATGAGTCAGCTTGTCTTCAAAATAAATGAAGAGCACAGCGTTAGGCCACAGACAAGAAGACCGGAACAACACCTGCTTATGCAAATGATGCATGCAATGCTCGTGCATATGCTTTGTTTTTATTTTCGAAGGAACTTTTAGGGCATTATTTGCAATTTAGAATATTAATCATTTTAATCGCATATGGAAAATATCTCATCAAATATATTTGAACAAAGAAGTAGAGCATTGTCAATTATATTACAAGAGAGAAGGAAAATAAACATCCTATGGATCCCTAGAAGCTCGGGATGTCGGAAGATAAGCTGCACGAAGCCTCTTAATCTCTCTCTCATATGCTGCTTCCATATCCGCCTTATCTTTGGTGAGTCTGTCATACCTCCTTTTCCAGAACTTGGAAGACTGAGGAAGTAGAGAAGTCCAAGTATCATCAGGATCATCAATGACTTGATGCTCGAGGAACTCAATCAGAGCGTCCTTCTCCTTAAGCTGTTGAAACAACTCTTCTCTTTCACGGATCCAAGCACGTGAAAGGTCTTCTTCTCTCAACCCCTCTACGCCTTGGTTAGGGAGGGTTGAAGGCCCAGCCACAACCAACGGTGTAGGTCTCGGATAATCATAGGGCATGAGATACTCGGATGCTCTCTTCCTCACCCAAGTAGTATACGGTTCCAGAGCTATGCAGTTCTTCGGACCCAGTTCATTTCTACCCTTCTTGTGAATCTTGCGCCAAGCGCGGACCATCCTGGCTTTCAGGCCTTGGGGATTTTTACCCTCCTGAAAGAACACACCTTCTAACAGAATGTTATTAGGTTTATCCTTTAGGGGGAACCCAAGCTGACGACGTGCTAGTATAGGGTTGTAGCTAATCCTACCACATGTACCAAGAAGAGGCACATGGAGAATTCACCACAAGAGTCAATGATCTGGACACCATCATATGCACGATCATACCAAGAGATATCATCATTAGTGAGAGACATGAGTCTCGTAGACCACCGTAGACATCCCTTGTTCTCCTTGAAAGCGACCGTCTGAGGTAAGTGAGAAATAAACCACTTATACAATAGAGGCAAACAACACACAATAACACCACCACCCTTTGCATTCCTCAGGTGCAAAGAGACATAGGCATCACCCAACAGAGTCGGAACGGGATTAAGAACCGAGAAGATCCTAATAACGTTCACATCCACAAATTTATCGATGTTGGGGAACAATACCAGTCCATAGATGAGAAGCACAAATATGGCCTCAAAGGCATCCTCACTCATGGCCTTCCCATAAACAGTAGCTTGAGCAATGAGGAACTCAGAAGGGAGACCTTGAATTCCACCTTTGGTAGTCATATGAGCTTTAACCAAGGATTCATCTATGTGCAACAAGTCTGCGATCTCTTGAGAAGTAGGAATACTCTCCAAGCCACTGAACGGCACCTGATCCAAAATCGGAATACCCACAAGATGAGCATACTCCTCAAGGGTAGGCAATAGCTGAAAGTCTGGAAAAGAGAAGCAGTGATACAGAGGATCGTAGAACTGCGCCAAAGTATTCATCAGTCCTTCATCAACCTGAGTAGTCAGCAGAGGCAGAAGTTTCCCATAGCGAGCTTTGAAACCCAAGGGATCTAATACATAAGATGTCAGATTCCTTAACTCTTTCAGATCGGGCTGTCTAAAGTTGTACTTCTTTGTATGCCTTTTTTGTCTTTCCATATCTGAAAATTTTGCAAATAAACCCCTTAAGTTCCTTGAAAATTTTCTTTTTATCTGATGATATGGATGCGGATGAATGCATGAATGCATGAATGCAACAATCACACTCAAGGATCAAGCAAAGCACACCAGACAAAGGTCATGGGATGGCTCATATTATCCCTAATATCAATCATCCATTTTGGTGGATTATGGTTTTCACCTTATCGACACCCAAGTTCCATTGATATTAACGATATACGAACGGTTCAACCATCCTTAATATCAATCATCCATTTTGGTGGATTATGGTTTGCACCTTATCAACACCCAAGTTCCATTGATATTAACGATGTACGAACGGATCAACCATGAATCACGGGTTTGTTGTGAGTCACGAGCATGGAGTCTCGGTTAAGAACCACCCAAAGGGAGTGTACTATGGTTTAAACCTGCCGAACATGTTCTACCAGAGGTTCCCATAGTCATCATCCCATCTTTCGAATATTATCGGAGGAACGAATACTCGTATTCCAAAAATATTCTCAAGAGAGACTCTTATGAGTGTAGTATCGCGTAACAATCGCATCAGATCTTACATCTGAACGACTTCCGCACTACGTCCTAGAAATAGGCCAAGATGGGCTTGGTAAACTAAGGTCCTTGGCTTCTAAGGCACATATTGGAAGAATAATGCCTACCCACAAATAACTTGTGTGACATCATTAGTCCAACATGACCTCCACCAAGTGAATAGACTCACAAGTCAACTTGCTAAGGAATAACTCCACATAAGTCGACGAGACTATGCCATTCTCCTATCATAGGGTGCACTCGAGTTCGGGTATAGAACTCATCTCACAGAGATCACCAAACAAGCAAGCAATTGATATATCAAGCAAATCAATCATTACAAGCGATACAGTAATCCCAAATTGTACAAAAATATGTCATAAACAATATATCACAACAAGTGTGAAAAGTTGGCAAACCCACCAAAGAATATCTCAGATTCTCCCCAGCAGAGTCGCCACTTTTCTGTAGCGGTGTATTCGTCACTTTATGATTTATTGACTAAATCAAAAGCAAAGCATACAAATATAGAGTCGTCACCACACTTTTATTTATCCAAAGGAATGGTTAAAAAGCGAACAAAAGTCTAAGAAGTTTTACACATAGAAAACTAATGAAAGGTCAGAGATCTGGGTAAGGGGGTAATTATGCAAAGGGAAGGTGTTAGGCACCCAAAGCATCCTAGGTACTCCTAGGGAACCCTTTTCACAACTTGTTGTATCAATTATTGTTTATGAAATATTTTTGTGCAAACATTGATTGGGAGGATGAGAAAAGAATATACAATTTTTATTAGTTTTTTGTTTGGATGGATAACCATTGCCTACGTACCTTTACAGGATCAAAACCTCGTAGTTCGGCTAAAAGATTTCCAAAAAGTAAGTGGGTTGATTTTAAACAAAATCCCTAAGGTCTTTCATTATCCACGGGAGAAAACTCAACCTATACAACCACAAGTCCACCATGTGAGAAAAGCTTCAACTTGCTAGTGAGGGACCATGCCCTATAATAAGCAAGGAAGTCTTACAATTCAATCACTAAGGACAAAAGGTGAGATTTACATCAACCACTAAGATAATTGAGATCTATGGCTAATGTATGAAAACTTATCAAGAATGGACAAAGCCATAAAAGCAATTTGAATGAGTGAAATTAACCAATTAGAATTATTCACAAAGATGAAGTCAAAGTTGACATTAGATTCAATTCAGAAGAAGTGTTTTGAAAATGAAGTTTGAAAATCAAAGGCTTAAGGCCTAGGTTTCTAGTTTGAAAAGAAATGAAAATGTTTGCACAATATTTTTCTGGTTTGAATTAACATGCAAATGGAGGTTTAAAGAACAAAAAGGATGGGAGGTTAAGGGATGCAAAACTTCTTAGATGTTCACCTCTTGAGATCATATGTAGATGATCCAAGTGATTCCTTTGGAAAAGGCAACAAGCAAATAACAGATAAACCATGTATTAGAAACAAGTCAACATAAATGGAAACCAGATGCCAATCAATGGACTTACACCAATCTCACAAAGCAAAGAGAACATGGATACCGGATGCCAATCTATGGACTTACACTAGTCTCACAAAACAAAGAGAACATGGATACCAGTTGCCAATCTATGGACTTACACTAGTCTCACAAAACAAAACAAAATAGGAAACAAGTTGCCAATCAATGGTCTTATACCTGACTCCACAAAATAAAGATGGAAACCAGATGCCAATCAATGGACTTATACCAGCCTCACAAAGCAAAGATGGATACCAGATGCCAATCTATGGACTTACACTAGTCTCACAAAACAGAGAAAACAAATGCAATAAGCAAGAGGAAACAAGTTGCCAATAAATGGTCTCACACTTGAATCCAAGGAAATGGAATGCCAATCAATGGTCTTAGTCCCAACTCCTACCAGATCACAGGAAACAACTGCCAATAAATGGACTTACAATTGACTCCTCAATGGACAAAGCAACATGTCACAAAGTATGAACAATGATCATGAAATGATATACAATTAATGCTCAAAGATGAAAGCAAATGCACAGAGGCACAAACAACTATGCACAGATGAACCTACAAGCAATCAAGCAATCAGTTATCACACACTATACACAAGCAAGGGCTCAAATAAGGTTAGGCTTTAGTCAAGGGGTCATATCAACCTCGACAAACAAGCCAACTGGAAATGGGTGTTTTGAGCTCTTAACCCTAACATTGAGAGTTAGGGTGAAGCAGATGAAATGGAGATGAGGGTTATGCCTCATAGCTCTTATCCCTGGCCTGGGAGAGCTTGAATCAAATAGAAGGTGTGGGAGTTCAGAATGAAGGAACTCTTCTCCATAAATGACTGACTCTATAAACAAGATTTTGGGTTTTTTTATTCAAAGTGCATCAACACATGGTGTGAGCAAGATGAATGACACAACTGAATAGCAGGGGATGGATTACACATCCCTTCTATCTGCCAATTGCCTCTTAAGAGGACTTAACCTGCTTGGCACAAAATTAAAGAAACAAAGACATGGCCTCTTAAGGAGGGCTTCAGGCAGGTGCCTGCCAAAGTAACATGACAGGTCTTCCAGACTACATGAAGATCAAGGGATTATACCTAAGTGGTATGCCAACCACAAGCAAAGCAAAGCAAAGTTCAAATGAACTTAAAGCAACTTAGGTACCTGTGTAAACAACTAAACAAATCAGTACAATACTCAGACAAACAGACAACAGTCAATAACAAACAGACAATCCCAATGTACAACACATAAGCCATAGGGCAAACTCAAGTGACTTATCATCAACCTACAAAACAGCAAATGTTAGCAATCAAAAGCAAATATCAACATTCAAATGATGAAGCAACATTAACCATGGAGATTAGGTGCTTGGTCCTGAAATTCAAAGCTCACATGTAAGTACGAACCACTAGGTCAAACCCTAGGGTCAAAGATGAAGAAAAAATTCAAAACAGGAGCTGAAATTCAACACAATGCAACTTCAAACACATATTAACATGTCCTAAAAAGGATCCCATCAAAATCATCAAACAAAAGCATTTCATGTGCAAAGGAAGTCAAAGGCAATTTCAAAGCTCATATTTGGACATCATGAATGAAAATTCCAAATCAAAATAGAAATGATTCAAATAATTCTGGAAAAATTCATGAGCATTCAACACATCCAACATGATCATCATACAAAAAATCAGCATCAACAGAAGTCATTTGGCATGGAAATTAAATTGCACAAGTTGATCAACCAAATGTGTGACACAAATTGTCACACCATGCAAACATGTGCATAAAACAGAAATGACAAATGGGAAAAATACCAAACCAAGCCACAAACATCCATTAACATGTCAAGAATCATCATGTAAAATTTCATGTCCATTGGATTAAAATCAAGCATTTCACAATAAGATGAATGGAGCAAGGTCACAAATGTACACATGATCACAAAGTTTAACACCACTCAAAATCCAGCCATGCACAACTTCAAAATTTAACATCATAAAAAACTAGACATTCTAAGGATCAAGTAACAAAAAACCAGGCATTTTTTGGATCAATTTTATATGAATTTTTAAAGTTGGATGAAAAATTGAAAATCAAAATGAACACATAGCATGTAATTTGGAGGGAAATGATTAAAGTGAGAATTAATTTGAATAAGTGCATGCGCCAAGAATCGAACCAAGTTCAGATTCAAAAATGAGTGCGCCAGCACAAAACGACACCGTTTCACACAAAACCCTAGCCAGAACCAGTTGGACGCAAATCCGTCACAAAACGGACGCTAACCTGGAAAACTTCATCTTCTTCACGAAGATGAAGATGAGCAGTGAAGAACTTCATACCAGTTTTCCAGAATTTTCCAGAATTTCCAAACAAATACATCATTTCAAAGCATTTTCAATGGAGATCATAGATCAACTAACATTTAATCCTAATTCATCATAACAAGAGAGAATCGAGCAAAATAAAATTGGAGCACAAAACTTTATTCACACATAACTCATTCAATAATGCATCATTTTTCATGAAATTTTCACCAGAATCATCAGCAACATGAGATCTACAAGAATATGCTAATGAATTTGAGAATTAAGAGATTCGAATCTTGACCTCTTGAAGAGCAGATCCTTGAATTCGCACGATCTGAAGCTTTGAATGATCCAAATCCACTCTATAATGCTTGTGATGATGTTTGATGAAGAAAAGGAAGCTTGACAGGGGCTGGATCTAGCTCAAAAAAGAATTTCCATGGTAATGTTCTTGAGCTTGCTATGCACAACTCTTGCTCGAATTCAACAATCTAATACTTGATCTGCACTCAATTCACACCAAAGAACAAGAATATGAACTAAAATTGCAATGTTATTTAGAAAAAATTTGAATTATGAATGAGAGAAAATTTTGGAGGGAGAGAGAATTTGGATCTTGAAATGGTGAAAAATGATTAACCTCCTTCAAATTCTGTTAGATTTAGGTATTTATATGCTTTCTTAATCACCTTGCTAATCCATACTTAACTTGGTTAATTAAAATAAGGTGTTTTGCAAAAAATCAAAAATGCATGGTGCATGGACTAATCCCACGTGAACAGTACCATTTGCTTCATCAAAGTCACTTAAAATCATCTTTTAAACACATTGGCAATGGTAGAAAGTTCCCATGTTGCACCATTTTTGAATTTTGCAATTTCCCTCCAAAAAAGGCATGGATATGCAAATGATCATGTGATAACATTTCATGCAATATGGTGAATGTTTTGAAAAGCTCATGTCATGAGAAGCAAAATGCAAAAAGAACCACCAAATTTGGAGTTATGGATCAAAAGATATGGCCATTTGAAGTTCCATGCACACTTGGCAATGATTGGATCATATCTCCTCAATCATTCATCAGATGCTCATGATCTTGGACTTTTTGGAAATAGGAGAGAGAGATCTTCAACTTTCATGTTGGACAAAATTCCATTTGAAGCTTCTTTGATGTTGGAAAGTTGAGTTGAAGCTGGATCAAAAACTTGCCATTTTTGGAAAGTTGAAATTATAGGTCACTTTCCATTTTTGGAAACTTTTGACTTGACTTCAAATTCTTCAACCTTGATCTTTGACATGATGAATAAGCATGATTTGGACATGAATGGGATGAAGAAACTCAATTTCTCAAACTCAAAGTCCACAGTTGACTTTTCAGTTGACTGCATAGGCCCTTAGATGACCTGAAATGTTCTGATGAATTTAGGGCCTTTGCCACTTGGGAACTTGCTCCAAAATGAACCTATAGCTCAAATAAGCTCCATAGAATGATCATATGACTCATATTTCAAGAAAATACCATCTGCTCTTTGTACCATGAATTCACCTGATGCTTTAACCTATTGACTGCTTAAGCTGCAAGTAACAAAGGTTAATGACATATTTTTGTACATTTTTGGTTAGTGATTAAAAGAAAAGCAATGATATACAAATGCAAGCAATGCTTGGTGATCAAGAACCCCTCTCAAAGGAAGATCCCACCCACAAGGAAGGAAGCAAGGTGTCCAATGATCCTTGAGGCAATGCAATGATATGATATGATGCCATGAGGGATCTTAGGGACAAAATTTGGGTCTTACACAATTGGCAAGGCAATGTGGTATGCAAGAAGTTTTCACATGTTATGCATAATTGGAACCAAAACTTCTCCTCTTCGAAAATGCCACTTGCAAAAATGAAACATAGGCATGTGGGTAATGGTTGGAAAGGTATTGACATAAGGAACAAATGTTATGTTGAACAAAAATCCATTTGAAGTTGGAAAAATATTGAAAACAGGCCATGAAGTTCAAGGTATAAAACATGTATATGGAAATTTTGCCAAAATGGACCAACTTCAAACCCTTCTGTTTCAATGATGCAAGCCTCAAATGACAAAACCTTGAACATAAAAGTTGTATATCTTTTAAATAAAATCAATTTGGAATTAAATTTTGCATCATTTGGATTTTTTGTGAGAAACGTATGGGCACTTGAAGTTGGACATTTTCACATTTCAATGACTTTGGTCCAAAGTGACCTATAATGTTTTGTATTATCACATGTATTTATTTTAAGATTATAAAATTTTGTCCAACATAAAAAATTAAGTAGACATCTTAAACCTTCTAATTCACTTGATCCCACATCAAAATCATAAAAAATGAAGGAGTTAGGTCCTTAGGAAGTTGACCCAAAATTAGGGTTTCAGTCAAAATGACTTATAATGTTTTGAAATGGATGATGACCTTCCAAGTTTCAAATGAAATTTTGATGAAGATGAAAGTTGTTCATATGGTTCTTAAGAACATTTTTTCTCTTTGGGTAATCTCCATTTGATAAACACATCAAAAGTTAGGTCTCAGTGGATTTCAAAATAGTCAGATGAATTGACTGGTCAACTTCTCAAGTCCAAACTTCGAATCTTGATGAATTGATGATTGAGGACACTCACATGAGTTCAAATATGCATAAAATCATGAATTAAAGAACTTCCCTTGATTTTATTTGATCATAGGTTGAGGTTGCTTCATGAGCAAGGCACATTCAATGCACAGTTGAATTAGGGTTTCCTTGGGAAACAATCCTCAAGCCCTTTGGTTTATCTTGATCAAATTGGAAAATTGAGACACTTGGGAGGCATATTTGATTATGGAGAGCTTTGGGAACCATTGTCATGCTTGCTTTCAACTTCATCTGGCCATTCTTTGAGTGTAGGGGCCTCCTAGGAGCTTTGGATCACATGATTCCTCAAGCTTTAAAACAAACAAAGTTAGTGACATATTTTTGTGCTTTTGGTTAGTAAACAAAATAATAAAAGCAATAATATACAATTCAAGCATGCTTGGTGGTCTCAAACCAACTCACACAAGTCCGAACCTAGGGTAATGGAGCCAAGATGCTATGATCCTTGAGGCAAATGCAATGTGCAATGATATGATGCCATGAGGGATCTTAGGGTCTTACAGTATGGATTCAATCCATTTTGTGAAATAATCAACTCCTACCAATATGTACCTTTGACTTTTTGATGAGGGAGGTTGAATTTCTCCAATAAAGCCCAAAGCTCAACCTCTAAATGTCCACGGTTTGATGATAGAATGTAATTCATTTGCAGGGAGATGTTATATGCATGCATGCACCTGAGACTCTTGACAGCCTTTCGCGAATTCAACGCAGTCTTTCAACATAGTGGGCCAATACACTCCTTGTCGAAATAAAAGCCATTTCATCTTATGACCGACTTGGTGTGCCCCACATGTTCCATTATGTACAGTTGAAAGGGCAAAGTATGCCTCTAACTCACTAAGGCATTTCAGCAAAATTCCTTCCGGAGATTTCTTAAACATCTCTGAACCCAAAACAACATCACTTAATGCTCGATACCTGGTTTTTTGATCAGTAGAGGCTGTGGGATTCTGTAGATATACTACTATTGGTTTTCTCCCGTCTTCATTCGCCAAGCTGTCTATCACCAATATTTCGAAATTTCCCTCATCAACACATCCTAATCTTGTCTGTTCTAAATCCAGGGGAGTTAATATGGTTGCCACTACCTTTCCTATGACTTCTATGACTTTGTGCAACTTTTCTCTCGAAGTTTTATACCCATATGTGATTTGGGCCAGGTCATTAGCTATCATGTTCTCTATTCGTGGTATATGTCGAATATAAACCATTACAAACTTTTTCAACAACCGACTGGCGATTATAAAATACATGATCAGATTCTCTTTAACACACCTATATTCTTTCGTGATCTGTTTTATGACTAGCTCTGAGTCTCCCATTATCTCGACCCGAGTTGCCCCCAATTCCAACGACATTTCTAGTCCTGTTATGAGGGCCTCGTATTTAGCTTCGTTATTTGAACAAATACCTTATACTTTATATTGGAATGTCGTTGGAATTTTATTTGGAGAAATAATTACGACTCTGACACCTATGACATTTTTATGGCTAGATCCGTCGAAGTATAGCTTCCACAGCCCTAATTCAACATAGTTCAAAGCGGCGGCATCAATGGAGTGATCGACTATAAAGTCTGTTACTACTTGGCCTTTCACAGCTTTTAATGGCATATATGTTAAGGAAAATTCAGTCAATGCCAATGCCCATTTCCCAATTCGACTATACAAAATTGGTTTAGATAGCATATGTTTAATAATATCATAATGAGATGAAACATACACATCAATAGGTTTGATATAATGCTTCAATTTTGTACAAGAGAAATATAAGAATAAACATAACTTTTTGATCATGTTATACCTAGTTTCTGCATTGTTTAAAACCCTGCTAAGGTAATAAATAGCTCTTTCGACACCATTATCATCCTCTTGTGCTAACATGCTTCCTAAGGTTTTATCAGATGCATAAATGTACAATCTCATACTTTTATTTCTACAAGGTGGCGTCAAAATTGGTGGGTGGCTCAAGTACGCTTTAATCTTATCGAACGCTACTTGCTGAGCTTTCCCCCATTTGAACACTTCCTTATTGAGTCGAAGCAAAGGCGAAAATGCTTGCGTCTTCCCACTAAGGTTTGAGATAAATCTCCTTAGGAAATTCATTTTCCCCAACAGTGACTGCAAACCTTTCTTTATTGATGGCGCTTTCGCTTCCATGATGGCTTTAGTTTTATTCTGGTTTATTTCGATCCTTTTTTTATGGACCACAAAACCTAGAAAATCCCCAGCCTGCACACAAAAAGCACATTTTAGAGGGTTCATTTTTAAACCATATTTTCTCATTCGTTCAAAAGACAATCGAAGGTGTTCTATATGACTCTTCTATATAGATTTGCATAAACGTTTCTATGAAATCATGGAAGATCGAATTCATCGCCCTTTGGTAAGTTGCCCCTGCATTTTTCAAACCAAAAGGCATCACTACCCATTTTTAGGTACCTAAGGCTCCAGGGAAACAAAATGCCGTTTTTGGGATATCTTCTTCAGCAATGAATATCTAATTGTACCCAGAATACCCGTCAAACATGCTTAAATATTCATAACTTGCGGCAGAGTCGACCAACATTTCCGTCACTGGCATCGAATACTCATCTTTTGGGGTTACAGTATTCAAATCTCTAAAATCTATGCAAACCATTAACGTACCATTCTTTTCTACAACTGGCACAATGTTAGCTAACCATTCAAAATACCTGGCAGTACGAATGAAGTTACAACAGAGAAGTCTTTCAACTTCCTCCTTGATTTTCGATAATATTGTTGGGGAAAATCGTCTTGGATTTTGCTTCACCGGCTTCTTCCCAGGTTTGATTGGCCGTTTTAATTCGACCAACTCCATGCTTAAACTAGGCATTTCGTCATAGTCCCATGCGAAACAGTCTTTAAACTCTCTTAGTAACTGGACCACTTCGATCTTGAGTTGAGGATGGATGTTGACATTGATGTAAGTTGGCCTTTTTATTACCCCCTCTCCCAAGTCTACTTCTTCGAGTGGGTCTTGAGCCAACATCTTAACATTGGTTGCTAGCGGGTCCTTCTTGAAACCCAAAGGCTCGTCATCGTAGATCGCGTCAAGCCTCTGCTCTCGTTCTTCTTGAGCTTCGTCGGGTGGTCTTGGGTCAAAATCTTTCCAGGACCTTCTGGTGGAGAAACTTCACTGGCTTCGACAACCATGTTTTTTATTTCGGCCTCAAAGGCCAATTGCTGCTTATTTTTGACTATGTAGGCCGAAATCCTCTTTAATGCTGCGAACTCAGTCATCATCATTGAATTCATTTCCCCATCCCATGGGGTCAATTCCGGTTACTCCTAAATATCTGAAGTTGTCTTCGCCCACTACCTCTCCGTCCCACCAGAAACCATAGTGGGGGTGGAGCGATAAGGAACAGTAGGCGTTGGCATCAGGGGTGAATGAAAACTCAGCTGAATCACAAAAGGCTATAGTAGCTAAGTGCTTGTCGAATTGGCACATGTCGACATGATTAATAGGGGTTTTGAAATATCCATGATCCGCCTCTATATTTTGAACAATCCCATTTGGACGCCAAATTATAATCCTCTGGTGCATCGAAGACGGGATTGCTCCGACTCCATGGATCCATTCTCTTCCCAGCAACATGTTGTAGTTTGCCTTTGTTTCCACAATCATGAACATTGTGGACCTAGTAACCGTTCCTACAGTCAATTCAACTTGGATAGCCCCCAGGGTGGAGCCTACTTTGCCTTCATAATTGGTCAACACCATGTTATGAGGTTTGGCATCAGTGTCATATTTGCCAATTTTCGCCAACATGCGGTGAGGCATCAGATTCACAGTCGCCCCACAATATACCAGTATTTTGTTAACTGTGATGCTTTCGACTTTTCCGGTGATGAAAAGGGGTTTCAAATGGCTCTTCATGGTATCACTGGGTCTTTCAAAAAAAGCATTCTGCTATTCGACACAACCATTGTTCATTATATAGTAACAGACCGGTTTGTGGGCGGCCATTTCCCTTTCGGTGATACTATCATTATCATCGACTTTGGTGATCCGATCGAATTCTCTGGGCATCACGGATACCACTCCGACCAGAATGTCTAAGGAGTCCTCCGAACTAGAGTTGAAGTTGTCAATTAATAACTCGTCTTCGGCAGCCATCTGATTTTCTCCAGCCGTCTTATCTAAAATCTTGGAATCTCTTTTGTTGAGGTTAGGGTCATCCTTTTTCTTCACCATCACGTTGGTACTTGATTCAGCCTAGTCCATTTCGCCAGCTTCTCTTTTGTATTTTCGCCTTCTCTGCTCTCTTCTCCACTAGGACCTCGTCATGGGATTCTTTCCTTTATAGTTTTCGGACACATGTGCGGTCCTTTTGTCGAATTGGAATTCCTGGCGATAGGCCAACGATGAACCTCTTTAAACCTCGAACTTCTGCCACTTGCCATGGTCATGTTTCCTCCCCTCACCCTGCTTAACCCACTTCCCCTCTGACCCTTCGATGCTTGGCTTAAAGGTCATGGGTTGGAAGTTTCGCCCAACTTGTTTGGTTTCATTCATCTTCACCATAGGGCACCTAGGATCAGGATATCTTCTGGGGTCGAAGAACCTTTCTGAATTACCTGCTTGATTATTGTGGATGGCTTTATGGCCATTTTGGTGATGCACTCTCCTAACCCCCTCCAGATTCTGAGTTGCCTTTTTGTCGAAGACAGCACTGCACCTGGGGCATAGTATCACCTCCGATTTCTTCTTTTGGAACCTTCGAAGGAAATATGACAATGTTTCTTCTTCCTGTGGAAAAGAGACCTTATTGTATTCCTCTTGTTTGTCTTCATCATCGACTTCCATTGAAACTTCTCGAGATACCACCACCATATTAACTTCCATGTGGATATCCTCAATAATAGGCAGTTTTTGGAATTTTTTTTAAGGCCGCCAGTAGCCTTGTCCAGTTGAACGAAAGTATCAGCAGACTCTTTAGTGATCATTACTAACTGTGACTCTCTAGCATCCTCGATATTTGAGGCTTCAACATTTTCCTTCTTGATGTCCTTTGTACCCCTTAAGGCCAAACCATCACGAGGTGCTTGCTCGAAGTGCTCATGTATTTTAACCATGACAGGCTCATGGACGAAGTCTTCAGTAACTTCGGTCATACATAAATCATCAGCAGTTTCAATGAAATTCACCTCCTCTGGCTCAGTATAATAAGCTTCAGCAATTTGTAGAGGGTCGGAGTCGATTTTCATCTGGCTCTGTGGCTTATCACCAAACTTGAGTCTTCCCTCCTGGATTGCATTCTGCACCAGATCCCTGAAAAGAAAATGTTGAGACGTTTTATGACCCAAAAAACTATGGTATTTACAAAACCCTCGTTTCTTTCTTTGTTCTAAAGGAGGTACTTTAGCACCTAGAGGTACTATCATTTGACCATCTTTGACCAGTAAATCGAAGATTTCATCACATTTTGTAACTTCGAAAGTATATGTTTTCTTAGGAAACCTGTCATTCTTTTCAGGTTCTACATGGTTTCTCCCATTCGAAAGGGCCAAAACTTTACACGCATATGGTGGCCCCTGTGTCAACTCAGCAAGATCAATCTCAGTATCGTCGAAGTCTGGAACTTCAAGGCCTGAATCTTCATGATCTTTCCTAAAATAAACATAGGCTACCCTTTTACCTTTGTCTGTTCTAGCCTTTTCCTCTTTTAAATGTTCTACCTGTCAAACTCTGTTAGCCAACTAGGCCATATCCCTCAGGTATTGAGTATCAAACTTCTTTCTAATCGAGTAATCAAGACCCCCAGCGGCCATTTCGACCAACTCATGCTCTGGCACTTGCGTAAAACACCTGGCTTTGAGTAGTCGAAATCTATTCAAGTAGTCATCAATTGGCTCAATGAATTTTCGTCTGACACTAGCCAACTCTTTCAAACTTATCTTCGTTTGCCCCATGTAGAACTGTTCATGGAACATTCTTTCGAGCTAGTTCCATGAATGGATCGAATTCCGGGGCAAAGTTGTGAACCATGTAAAAGCATTCTTGGTAAGAGAACTTGGAAAAGATTTCATCCGATGATTCTTGTTATTTGACATATCTCCAGCTTCAATTAGGTATCTCACCACGTGTTCGACAGTAGACTCAGTAGTATCCCCAACAAACTTGGTGAATTTGGGGATTTTGGTCCTCAGGGGCGCATCTGTCTGTAAGACATATTTTGCCAAAGGAGACGTATAATTGGGTCTTCTGAGACCAAAATTCACCCCATTTAGAACCATAATTCTCTCGACTATAGCGGCTAGATTATTATCTACTGCTATATCATCATGTCGAACTTGCTGTATGATATCATCGGCATTCTGATTCCTATTTACCATTAACACCCTTGGTTCCCTGTGCACGTGTGGTTCGATCCTAGGAGGTACTACTATTCCTCCTTGATTTTGTGGGATCTGGTTAATGGTAAGGTCTTCCTCAAGCGTGGGCTCTTGATTCTCTCTTACCCAATCCCTGTGCAGGGGACACTGGTGCTGAGGTATACCAAGAAACTCAGACATTCGAGCCACTTGTGATGTCATCTGTTGATTCGACTGAGTTGTATTTTGAATCAAAGGATTTATCACAGTGGCCAAAGTTTGAGTCAACATATGGACCATTTCATGATTGCTTTCGTCCATCTGTTGCTTCCATGCCGCCGCAGAATTGTTGGTAAAAGTGGGTAGTTGTACTGGGTGTCTTAAACCTAACGCCTGATTGGTTCGACCCACGTTTATCCCGGACCCTTGTACTGGTGAATTTATGTTAGCCGCTGGTTCCGAAAAAGTAGAACCCATATTCTGTAGATTGGCCATCATTGAAGTTGGCATTCCGTACAGGTGTTCTCGACCACCAAATGGTATTGAAAAACCAGGGGGTACCAACGGCCTATTTGGGATGTCCCTAATTGGTGAAGGAGTATGGGGAGGTCCTCTAGGTCCAACATAAGTCAAAATTAGTTCAGAGTGGGAGATCGAATGCGTAGGCATCGAACTCACCATAGACGAAACTATTTCGGACACATGTGTCGTGCCCGTATTTGCCCCCATCGAAGAAGAAGGAGGCATTATGCTGCTAGTTGATGAGTTTTGAGAATTCTATGTTTCTGGTGGATTCATATTTGCCATCAACGTTTGTGGTTCTCTCCCTGTTCGTTGTTTGTTGTTTATGGATATTTTACCACTTCTTAAAAGCATACAACAATTCTTCTCTCAAACAAAACTTAGCAATCAAACAGAACATTAGCACTGGTCCCACTGGGCGTGCCAATTTGTTTACCTTGAAAAATGGTAAACAACCGCTGATCTTCCAAATTTCTGAATTCAGTAACTTACAGGATCAATCAAATTGATCCTAGGACATGTGCTAAAGTTCTCGTAAGTGTAACGTTGATAAAGGATCGAACTAAACGTCAAATCGAAGCGTTAAATAAAAACTAAAGACAAAAGAGTGACTTGAACAAAAGAACAATCTTAAATCAGTATTTAGAACTATTAAAGAAGAGGTAAATGATGGGAATTGTAGAAGGATTGAAAGCAATAAAAAAGGTTGGTAAGTGCTGAAATCTTTAAGAATATAAGGTAAAAGTTCAAAGTAATGAAAGGAAATAAAGATCTTTAAACTTATAAATGACGAAGTTAGAAATAAAGTGTTTGAGAGTAAAAAGCAAGGAAAAATGTTTCTAAAAAGAAAGTAAAGATAACTTTGTAATGCTTTGAAATGATTAAACAATGGTGTAGATAACGTACATTCTGCATTTTACATTTATTTTTCACACGAATACTTAGTAAATTTGCAGGTTTTTGTACAAAATTTGACACACTTTTCTAACTCTAAGACCCTATATTTATACTAGATCGAAATAACTACTTTGAGGGTTCTTCAATCACGTTGATACACGTGGCGTCCTGGATGTGTATGTTCGCTCATTCTGCTTCCACGTGTATCCTTGCGGTTTCTAACGAAGATACTCTTCCCTCCTTTATTTAAATTTCAAATCTTTGATTGAAACCGTTTTTTAACCGTTCCTTAAGGAACTGCTCCGAAATTTCAGCTATAAGCTTGATCTTTATTTAATCAGCTAAGCCAGTCTACTTCAGCTGGTCGAATCACCTCTTAGTCGAAGCTAGTTGTACATGCTTTCCATTTTTGGTAATTTGAAGTGGGCGTCAAAAATTTGAGCTAACAATGTTATTATCTAAAGGTTACTTGCAACTGATCTTAATAAAGGGAAATATAAGTTTATTAATTAATGTGATCGCCAAGGATTTGAACCATCGTGCCTACATATTCTCATAGTGCAATGAGAAAATCAGAGATTCGTAGTTCATGGTAGAAAACTACAAATTTGTTGGTTGTTTTTAGGAAACAGTTATAATCATATCCTATAAGTTCTTTGACGTTAGCTGATTCTAATCCTTGTTTGAATGCTCTAAGCTTTTACTCTGACTGCTAAGGAACGGATCATGACTGTTTTTTATGAAAAGAAAGTTTTTTATTTTAAAAAGGTTTTATGATTGAATTGAAAAGGTTGTTTGTGGGTGAAATTGGAAAAACAGGATTTATGAAATGATAAAAGTATTGTTTGGACCAAGAGTGTGTGGTTTGAACCTATAGAGTGGTGTCTGAACAAGAAGTGTGGCATTTAACCAATAACTGGTGATTAGCCAATGTAGATTTGTATGGTTTTACCTAGATCCAGGGATCAAGACTTGCAAGAAGGGGGTGTTTGCATAAGCATGGGACTAATAAGGCAAACATGCAAGAGATGGATTACCTAAGCATGGGACTAACAAGGAAAGCAAGAGACGAGGGTTTTCCTAAGCATTGGGTCTAACAAGGAAAACATGCAAGAAGGGGTTTGCCTAAGCATGAGACTAACAAGGCAAACATGCATGAAATGGTTTGTCTAAGCATGAGAGTAACAAGACAGATATGCATGAAAAAGGTTTGTCTAAACACCGGGTATGACAAGACAAAAATAAAAGGATTAGGGGGTATGCCTAAGCATGAGACTAATAAGACATATATTCATTAGAATGAAAGGTTTGCCTAAGCATGTGACTAATAAGGCAAACATGCATGAAGAGGCTTACCAAAGCATGAGACTAATAAGGCAAGCATGCATAATGAGGGTTTTAATCATGAGAATGTGATTAACCCATGCAGAAGGTGTTTAACCAATAATTGGTGATTAATCTCAAGTGTTTTGTGTGGTTTATAGATGGGTGTTTAACCTAGAGGAGGTGATTAACACAAAATTGATGATTAACTTCAATAGTGTATGGTATCCAAAGAGTATAGTGTTTGGTCCAAAGAGAATGATGTTATTGATGTGGATTGATAAAGTGTTGTCTAGTGGGGGAGAAATTCTGAAAGTTATTTGATTTGAATTGCACTAAAGTCTATGAGCGGAGGCAAATAGTCTGAATAACTGAGGCGTACGTCCCGTTTTCAAATATACTCAGAACAAGGATAGGAAAAATCCATCTCATTCTTCTCTGTTGCTTAAGACTCATGGCGCACAATTCACATCATAACTAACACGTGTTTTGAAAGAGGAGTCTTTTTGTTTGTTTTCAAAAGGATGAGGTAATATACTTGAATGGATGAAGCTCAGCATGACCAGGTCTCGATGTTCTTCTGTCTTCAAGGTCTTGATTGTGAATCTTAAGTTGACTTGAGAGGTCCAGTGCAATACAAGTACAAAGGTCTAACTCAATCAAGTGATAAAGGGACTTATGAGATCATATGACTGAACAGGGGTCCCAAGGGGAGCATGAAAAGTATAAGACAAGTATAATTCAAAACAAGTAATTAATTGATCAAAGATAAATTTGATAAACTAATTAATCAGGGATATGATCATATTAAGCACCAATCATTAAGCACATGGAAATATGATTAAAAATATATGCATTTAAAATTGGAATTAACTAATGTTAATCCTGTTGGTGTAAGCCCTAGAGGCCAATACTTTTGGTACTTGTATCGAATTATTTATTAATAATAAAAGGAATTTTCTTTATTATGGTTGATTAATAAAGTCCCTGGAATAGATAGTCCGTTTAATGTAGTAAGTGTAACTTAATCATGAGAGCACATTAAACATAAGGACACTATTCTTAAAGTATCCGTAGTCGAGCTTTAGTGTGAAGTGGGATAACATTAAAGCATTAAGACTATTATGTTTGTAGACTGATGATCACATCTCATGGATCATGGATAAATAGTTATCAAGTCTTAAACATAGGTATGAATATTAGGAGTAATATTTATACCGGATTGACCCGCTATGAGAATACTATATAGAAAGTTATGCAAAGTGTCATAAGTTATTCTCATGATGATAATAGTGTATACCACTCTTCGACCTAAAACCACTATGGATCCTAGATGTAGAGTCGAGTGCTTTATTGCTGATCCAACGTTGTCCGTAACTGGATAACCATAAAGACAGTTGATGGGTACTCCACAAAGCATGTTGAGGGACATGAGTATCCTAGATGGAATTTGCCCATCCTGCATAACAGGATAAATGTCTATGGGCCCAATATTGAACTGGACAAGGATGACACGGTCTATACCTTGTGTTCAATATAGACATAAGGGCAAATGGGTAATTATACACATAATTATTATCACAGGAGGTTTTGTCAAATCACATGACATTTTCGTGACTTGGGTAGCAGTGATGTGTTGCTAGATACCGCTCACTGTTTATTATGTTAAATGCGTGATTTAATATAATTGCCAATGCCACGAAAACCTATAGGGTCACACACAAAGGACGGATTGATGAGAGATAGAGTAACTAAGGAACATCGTAAGGTACGGTGTACTTAAGTAGAATACGAAATATGGTAAGGTACCAAATACTTAAGTGATTTTGGCATATTATGAGATATGGGCCAAAATACACTTAAGTGGGCTTTTTGGCTTGAAGCCCAAACAAGTGGTTCTATAAATAGAACTCTTGTGTAGAAGCATTGTATGGGAATACAACACAACTGAAGAGTTGGAATTTCGTATCTCTCTTTCTCTCACTCAAAGCCTTCATTCATAACAGCTAGCACTGCGATTGAAGGAATCCGTTCGTGTGAACTGAGTAGAGACGTTGTCACCGTTCAACGTTCGTGATCGCCCCGTGGATCTGTATCCGAGGTTTTGATCGTTACAAGAGATCTGCACCAAAGGTTCGAATCGCCACAAGAGGTAACGATTCTATCACTGAGCATGCCCATTCGTAAGGATCACTAAATGGAGAAATTTTTAAATTTCGATGCGCCTTGGATGGCAATTCTCCTTCAGTGGTATCAGAGCCTGGTTACGAAACCATGAACCTGATAACTGTTTTTGTTCTGTATTAATATGATTAAAGACAGAATGAATCAAAGATTAAATTGAGATCGATCAAGTTACATATGTATGATATATGTAATCCTGATGCAAAATACATTATATATGATATAGTGTTCTCGTTTCGTTCATTCAAACACTCAAAAATTGTTTTCCTTTGAGCGATCAATGGTCGTTTGCTTCTTGATCCGACATTAGTATGGTGAAGCAATGACGTGTTGATCAATCATACTGAATTAACAATCGGGATGTGTTTGACGGTCTGAAATTGGTGCATAAGGGTTAGTGACGGCACAAGGGTTGTGTTGTCAGAGAGTTATGCGATTGGGGTTTGACTGCACAAGAGTTGTGCTTTCTAAACACTTTTTGGAACAGTGTTAACCGGTTAACGCATATGGTTAACCGGTTAACGCAATGCGAAATAAATTTTTTTAAGGTTTTCAAACAGTGTTAACTGGCTAACGCTTTTGGTTAACCGGTTAACGCAAGACGAAATTCAATTTTCTGAGTTTTTCAAACAGTGTTAATCGGTTAACGCATTTGGTTAACCGGTTAACGCAAGGCAGAAAATAGTTTTTTGAACAGATTTCAAACAGTGTTAACCCGTTAACGCATTTGGTTAACCGGTTAACGCAAGGCAAAATTTTCCCGTTCGGCTAACTCAGTGCTTTAAAAGTATCAAGTGTTGATGCGAAAAGCGACATTGATTTTAAATGAATTGTTCATTAAAATGTGGTGATCGGTCGTCGAGATTTAATTTGATTTTAATTAATTAAAGGAATTAATAATAATAATAATAAAGTGTTTATTATTGTCTTGTGGTGATCGGTTATGGCCTTAGTCTTCCTTTATTTTGTTTTGGGTTTTAAAATACGACCTGTGTGTCGTGCCTCTCTCTTTATCTCCCAAATGTAACTTCTTTTCTCATCTCACTCTCTCGTATGTAAAACGAGTTTCTTTTATGTAATGTAATGATATGAAGAAAGCAAAGAAGTCAATGCCAAAGGAGGACAACCTTGAAGATCTTGCTTGGAGAAGCTTAGATCGTTGTTATGTTAGCTTAGGTTCTCTCATTGGCTTGGGAGAACAATTGCGCTAGGGGCCATAACTGTTTCATTATGTATGTATGTATGTAAGTTGATGCATGTGAATGTATGTTGATGCATGTGAGAGACGGTTTATATGATAAACAAGCCGGTGAGATCAGAAAAATTGCAATTCCCTCAAATTAAATATTAAGTTTATGCTTTCCAAGTTTTAACACTCATCAAGACTAGTATCGAATAATGTAGGTTTCGCCTACGCGAGGTGCATGTTCTATATTAGTAAGGTGCGATGGGATAATTGTAATATCCAACTGTTAAAACAATGGGTCAAACTTAACTAAACAAATTATAATAAGATTATATATATGTTTAGAAGCAAGAGTTGGGAATGATCCATATGATGGATTGGAATAAAGAGTTATTCACCCAACTGAAATTTTCGAGAGTTGTCTGAGATACAATTGGAAGGGGTTCCTACCTAAATAACCTAGTTTTGTGTAATCCGCCTACGCGGACTTAGAACGAAGTGAAATATGGATCTCGACCCACTAGAAAATCTTCCAACGGGATTTTCCGAATCAAATGATGAGGGTCATTTGTTTTGAATAAAATAGTGGGAGCATGTTTAATTAAAGGCCTAATTAAATATGTCAATGATACTTATATTTTCATTAATCCTTATGTAGATAACCATGACAGCAAACACCTCTAACAACATCTTGCGATCAATCCTTGATAAGGAAAAATTGTCTGGGACAAATTTTCTGGATTGGCACCGAAACCTGAGGATTGTCCTCAAACATGATAAAAAGTTGTATGTCTTGGAGACACCTGTTCCTGAAGAGGAACCTCCTAGTTCTGCACCTAAGGCAGAAAGAGATGCTTATAAGAAGCATGTCGATGATGCCAATGAAACTGCTTGTCTCATGCTAGCTACCATGAACTCAGAATTGCAAAAGCAATATGAGAACATGTCAGCGTTCGATATGATCGAACACCTGAAGATGCTCTATCAAGAGCAAGCAAGGCATGAGAGGTTTGAAGTTTCAAAAGCCCTTTTTCAAGGCAAGTTAGCTGAGGGAGCCCCTGTAGGTCCTCATGTACTCAAGATGATTGGGTATGTGGAAAACCTTGAGAGATTGGGTTTTCCCCTCGAAAAGGAATTTGCGACTGATTTGATCTTACAATCGTTGCCAGATAGTTTCAGTCAATTTGTCCTAAATTTCAATATGATTGATATGGACAAATCTCTTCCTGAACTGCTCACCATGTTAAGAACTGCCGAGCAGAATCTGAAGTCAAAAGGGAAGTCCACTCTGATGATCGGAAATGGAAAGAAACAGAACAAAAGGCCCACTAAGCAGGGTGATAAAGGGAAAGGCAAGGAAGTTGCCAAACCCAAACCCACTGTTGCTGCTTTAAAGCCTAGTGGAGGCATAGCAAAAGAAGGCACTTGCTTCCATTGCGGTAAGACCGGACACTGGAAGAGGAACTGCCCAAAGTACCTGGAAGATAAGAAGAATGGAGTAGAGACTTCAACTTCAGGTATTTTTGTTATTAATTTATCTACTTCTGCATCATGGGTATTAGATACTGGATGCGGTTCTCATATTTATACAAATGTGCAGGGGCTGAAAAGAAGTAGAGATTTTGAAAAAGGTGAAGTTGACCTACGAGTTGGCTATGGAGCAAAGGTTGCTGCTTTAGCCGTAGGGACTTATGTATTGACTTTACCTAGTGGTTTAATAATTCAGTTAGAGAACTGTTATTATGTACCTGCAATTAGCACGAATATTATTTCCGTTTCTTGTTTGGACAAGTTTGGTTTTTCATTTATAATAAAGAACAATTGTTGCTCAATTTATTTGAATAATATATTCTATGCTACTGCACAAATGAACAATGGACTATATGTCCTTGATCTGGAAATGCCTATTTATAACATTAATACTAAAAGGATGAAACCTAATGAGTTAAATCCAATTTACCTTTGGCATTGTCGATTAGGCCACATAAATTGGAAACGCATCTCCAAACTCCATAAAGATGGACTCTTGGACTCTTTTGATTATGAATCATATGAGACATGCAGATCTTGTTTAATTGGAAAGATGACAAAGTCTCCATTCATAGGAAAAGGTGAAAGAGCTAATGATCTTTTGGCACTCATACATACTGATGTATGTGGACCACTAAACATACCAGCCAGAGGAGGTTTTCAATACTTCATCACATTTACTGATGATTTCAGTAGATATGGTTATGTGTATTTAATGAAACACAAATCAGAATCCTTTGAAAAGTTCAAAGAATTCAAAAATGAAGTATAAAACCAACTAGGTAAGAATATTAAAACTCTTCGATTAGATCGAGGTGGTGAGTATTTAAGCCTAGAGTTTGATGGCCATCTAAAAGAGTGTGGGATACTATCCCAACTTACTCCTCCTAGAACACCCCAATGGAATGGTGTATCTGAGAGAAGAAATCGAACCCTGTTAGACATGGTCCGATCCATGATGAGTCACACCGATCTTCCAAACTCCTTTTGAGGACATGCACTATTGACATCAGCTTACACACTTAACCGTGTTCCATCCAAAAGGTTGAAAAGACACCATATGAGATATGGAATGGTAAGAAACCACATATGTCTTACATGAAGATTTGGGGTTGCGAAGTTTATGTGAAACACAAATTTCAACTAAGCTTGAGCCCAAATCTGACAGATGCTTATTTGTGGGGTATCCTAAAGAAACAAGAGGATATTACTTCTACAATCCTTCTGAGGGCAAAGTGTTTGTCGCTCGAACTGGAGTTTTCCTAGAAAAGAATTTTATTTCCAAAGGAATCAGTGGGAGGAAAGTAGATCTTGAAGAAATTCAAGAATCACAAAGCATCGATACACCTATGGAGGAATAAGAGCAGGAAACACAAGTAGTTGTGCAAGAGCAACCTGCTGAAGTAAACAAAACCAACGTAGGTCAAGCAGGATACGTCACCTACCTGAGAGATATGGATATCTCATAACAGATCAAGGTGATGTATTACTCATGGATCAAGATGAGCCTGTGACCTACTCATGGAATCTTCGTTTTGATGAAACAGTAAATTAGTATGGATTCATCAAGAACGAAGATGAGCCTTGTGTCTACAAGAAGGTTAGTGGGAGCATGATCGTTTTCTTGGTATCATATGTAGATGGCATATTACTCATTGGAAACGATATCCCTACCCTGAAACAAGTAAAGTCTTGGTTGGGGAAATGCTTTTGTATGAAGGACCTAGGTGAAGCAGCCTATATATTAAGAATCAGAATCTATAGAGATAGATCACAAAATGCTTGGCCTAAGTCAGAGTACATAGAAAAAGTGCTGAGACGCTTTAATATGAATGATTCCAATGGTTATGTGTTTTGCTTAAATGGTGGCACTGTGAGCTAGAAAAGTTCAAAGCAAGATACAGTTGTTGATTCTACAATCGAGGCCGAGTATATTGCTGCCTTAAGTGCAACAAAGGAAGTTGTTTGGATCAAAAAGTTCATTAGTGAACTTGGCATAGTCCATAGCATTGTGGATCCCATTGGTCTCTATTGTGATAACAATGGTGCTATCACACAAGCTAAGGAGCCTAGATCTCACCAACGATCTAAACATACTCAGGCGTTATCATCTCATTCGAGAGATAATAGATAGAGGAGATGTGAAAATATGTAAAGTACCTACACTTGATAATATTGCTGACCCACTGACAAAGTCTCTTGCGCAGCAGAAGCATGATGGCTATAATAGATCAATGGGCATAAGGTATGCCTGATTGGCTCTAGTGCAAGTGGGAGATTGTTGGTGTAAGCCCTAGAGGCCAATACTTTTGGTACTTGTATCGAACTATTTATTAATAATAAAAGGCATTTTCTTTATTATGGTTGATTAATAAAGTCCCTGGAATAGATAGTCCGTTTAATGTATTAAGTGTGACTTAATCATGAGAGCACATTAAACATAAGGACACTATTCTTAAAGTATCCGTAGTCGAGCTTTAGTGTGAAGTGGGATAACATTAAAGCATTAAGACTATTATGTTTGTAGACCGATGATCACATCTCATGGATCATGGATAAAGAGTTATCAAGTCTTAAACATAGGTATGAATATTAGGAGTAATATTTATACCGGATTGACCCGCTATGAGAATAGTATATAGAAAGTTATGCAAAGTGTCATAAGTTATTCTCATGGTGATAATAGTGTATACCACTCTTCGACCTGAAACCACTATGGATCCTAGATGTAGAGTCGAGTGCTTTATTGCTGATCCAACATTGTCCGTAACTGGATAACCATAAAGACAGTTGATGGGTACTCCACAAAGAATGCTGAGGGACATGAGTGTCCTAGATGGAATTTGCCCATCCTGCGTAACAGGATAAATGTCTATGGGCCCAATATTGAACTGGACAAGGATGACACGGTTTATACCTTGTGTTCAATATAGACATAAGGGCAAAGGGGTAATTATACACATAATTATTATCACAAGAGGTTTTGTCAGATCACATGACATTTTCGTGACTTGGGTAGCAGTGATGTGTTGCTAGATACCGCTCACTGTTTATTATGTTAAATGCGTGATTTAATATAATTGTCAACGCCACGAAAACTTATAGGGTCACACACAAAGGATGGATTGATGAGAGATAGAGTAACTAAGGAACATCGTAAGGTACGGTGTACTTAAGTAGAATACGAAATATGGTAAGGTACCAAATACTTAAGTGATTTTGGCATATTATGAGATATGGGCCAAAATACACTTAAGTGGGATTTTTGGCTTGAAGCCCACACAAGTGGTTATATAAATAGAACTCTTGTGCAGAAGCATTGTATGGGAATACAACACAACTGAAGAGTTGGAATTTCGTATCTCTCTTTCTCTCACTCAAAGCCTTCATTTATAATAGCTAGCACTGCGATTGAAGGAATCCATTCGTGTGAACTGAGTAGAGACGTTGTCATCGTTCAACGTTCGTGATCGCCCCGTGGGTCTGTATCTGAGGTTTTTATCGTTACAAGAGATCTGCACCAAAGGTTCGAATCGCCACAAGAGGTAACGATTCTATCACTGATCATGCCCATTCGTAAGGATCACTAAATGAAGAAATTTTTAAATTCCGCTTCGCCTTGGATGACAATTCTCCTTCAAATCCTAATCTCTAACATATCATGAAATGAAATTAAAAAGAAAACTAGCAATTAAACCTAATTAAAAACTACTCCCAATTAAAATCTAATATAAGAATTATACTACTTTTATAGTGTATTATTATGTATTTTAATGTATGGAAAAAGGAATTAAAGAAAATTAAAAACCATAATTAATCAAATGATCAAATTCAACTCTACAGGGGGTGTGGATCTGAATTAGGAAGTATGTTTAGAAAAGGAGCATTAGGCTGATGATTATTGCAAGCCCAAGGTGTATGTTGTTGTTTTCATCCATAGTGAGGTGCCTTAATAATTCCAGGGGTGCATGGAAGCAAGGTCTTTGGGCCTGGTCAGAGGCACACATGCTTTGAGGGGGAGGGGGATGAATTAAAATCATCACCTCACTTCATTTCCACTCCAATTCAACCTTAACTCAGACCTCTCTCTTTATCTTCACTTGTCATACCGAAAATAGCTATGTTGTGTCGGAGGCGACGGAGCAACCCAGATCCCTCTAAAAGTACCATCACCATAATCCTCTCAGCCTCCTTTCTATGATTCTCTCAAAAATTTCATCATATTCTCATCAAAATATCCAAACCACCTAAATTTCTACATGAACCCTAAAACACTTAGACGAAAAATAAGGGGAATCAGAGCAAGAAACCATAGGGCTTTGATTCTCCTCCTCTAAAGCTACATTGTGGTAACTTTCTTGAGGAAAAAAGAAGAAGGAATGGAAAAATCACCAACCTACAGGGTCGAGGTTCACCCTGGGAAGCTTTCAAGACGAAGATGTTGTTGAATATAGAAGATCAGAGGAAGAAGAATCAGGTAACTACTTTGAACTCTTTAATTTTTTGTATTGATTTCTTCTTCTTCTTCTTTGATCCTTAGTCCATAGGAATTATATGAATTGTTGCGTCGTTAATGTGAGAAGATGATAGAGAATGTAGAGAGTAGGCTAAGCTCAGTTGCTCAAAGCTTCCATTGATGAAGCTCTGTCGACTAGGGATGAAGAGCTTTAAGTGTGAGGTGAGGGAGAAGAGATTGAGTTACAGAGAAATTGCAGTGAGAATGAATTGAGATTCAGAGTGAAATGTGCATAGTATGGTTGAAGGTGATTGAAGATGATGATGAATTTTATATAGATGAATTGGAGCCGGAATTTGTAACCGTTTAGGGCCGGTGATTAGGGCAAGTTAGTTGAAGGTTAGGTTAAGTGTTAGTGTTAGTAGGTTTAGTGAGCAAATTAGTTAGAAAATTAACACTGCTAGTTTTTCTATTAATGAATTTGGACTTGATAGTTAAAGATTATGTGAGGTTAGTTGTGATGTTAGTGAGTTGAATTGTTATTGCCCCGTTAGTGAAGTGGAATTGGTTAGTTGTATTGAAATGTTAACGATTGTTAGTGAATGTATTTAAAAGACTGTTAGTTGATTTTAAAATTGGTTAAAAGTTGAATGAACTGTTTATGGAACTTTTTGAATGTTGGATTGGAAATTAGGTTAGTTGGATTGAATTGTGTACATTTAGTGATAGTTATGTGTGTGATAGCATTTAGGATAATGAACTGTTATGAGAATGTGGAGTTAGTTATGAAAACAGTTAGGACAAGTGTATGAACAAAGTGTTAACTAAGTTGTTAAGTGAAGATGGAGTTGAACTGTTAGATGTTAGGAGTAATCAAGTTAGTTACAATTTGTCAGTTAAGTTAATTAATAGAAATGTTAGTAGGGTTTATGATAGTTAGTTGGAAATGCAGGTTGATGCTTGGTTGAATTGTTAGTAGGTGGATTCAAATGCTATTGAAGCTAGCGGAAATATACCCGAATGTATCGCACACTCGAACATACAACAGAGTCGCCGTCGAACTTTATTTATCCCCAAAGGGAAGGGAAAACATCGATAAAACTCGGGGGGAAGAGATATACTAGGTAAGGAAGTCGGTTGTGCAAGGGGAAGATATTAGCACCCCAAACATCCATGGTACTCCATGGGAACCATTTTGATTGTTCTCGCTCGAATAGGTGTTAGCTAAAGATTACTCGCAAAAGAATAAGGGGAAAGGAAGGAAAATAAATAAAGTGGTCAATGAGGATTAGGGCCCTCATGCCTACGTATCCTCATAGTGCAATGAGAAAGTCAGAGCAATCGTAATTCAAGGAACTAATGGGGGGAGATGAGAAGAATGGTGATCAAAATATGGTTTGAACCAAAGGATAATGTGATTTGAACTCCAACAAGGGGTGAAAATGTGAACCCAAGAGTAAAACTGGTATGAACCAACAAGTGAGAGGTCTAAGACACGGTGTCACTGTAGTGGAATAACCAAAAAGAAAGGGTTGCCTAAATACGACTGCAAAGTACGTAAGGAGATGTTTGTCTAAGCTACAAGGTCTGACAAGACAAACAAATCGGCTTTTGGTTCACAAAAAAGAGGTACGAGATGGAGCACAAAGGTATAGTGTGTTTGGCTCGAAGGATAGGTATATCACATGGAGTGAAAGAAGGTAGATTATGAATGCATCATGGGATGAACGGAATGAAGTGACCGAAGTCACAGAATAGAGTATTTGGTGATGAGTGACTGAAGAAGTATTGTTTGAAATTGAAAGCTGAAAGTGTATTGGAATCCATAAGAGAAATGAGATTTCTACCATAGAGGGAAACAACGTTAGTCGATACATGGACTAGCAGGCCTCCACTGTAGGGTTTTGGCTAAAAAGGAAGGAATTAAGTGTTTGGGGTTGTTTGCCCAAACAACTCTAGGTAGAAATGTGGACTATATTAGGTGTCTTAAAAGGATGTATATGGAATACCAAAGAAAGAGCATCTCAATGTCAAAGAGACAGTATGTCACTGGGTGAATGATTTATGGTCAAAGGTAGATAATGAGTAGTGAAAGGTATGAATGATTCCCTAAGGCGAAGGAAGAATAATTAGAAGTATGCTCGCTAAGGATTCGTATCCTCGTGCCTACATATTCTCATTGTGCAATGAGAAAGTCAGAGCAATCGTAGTTCGGAACTACGAGAATAAAGGGAGAGAGATGTTTGTCTAAGCAACAGGGTCTCACAAGACAAACACCAAGTCAAGGAATGATTGTAGTATAGGAGTGCAAGGAGTTATGTGTCACTTGCTAGGGAATCGACAGTTCGAGATCAAATAAGGATAGTATCTTGGATCCAAGAGAAGCATATACTCTTAATCAAAGAGTAAGGTAGGCATTTACCAATACGTGGACTAGCAGGCCGCCACTATAAGGTAAAGCCAAAAAGAAAGATTGGATTAAGTGTTTGGGGTTGTTTGCCCAAACAACTCTTGATTGAAGAACTGGATTGTCATCAAGACGTCCTAAAAGGATGGACAAGGAGTCCAAAGAGAAGTATGATTGATCTCAAAAGGATGGTATTGATTGATGAAAGAGTGATGGATTAATAAATAGGGTAGCTAGCGAAGAAACTGGGTTCTTCTGCCTACGTACCCTCATAGTGCAATAAGGAAATCAGAGCTTTCGTAGTTCAACCCACTAGGGATGAAAAGAAATTGATTGGAGGCAAGAAGAAATGGATGATTGAGATTGAAATGATTAGAATAGAATGGAGAGACTTGATAGTTACTGGATGAGAATCACACTAAAGTCTATGGGTAAAGGTGGATACGATAAGTAACGAGCCAAACGTCTCGCACCTAAAGATATCCAGAATGAGTGTAGGAAAGCTCCACTCTCATTCCTTCTTTACCACTTAAGGCTCATGACATGTAATTCTCGTCTTAAACTTCAAGGGGAGAGAGAAGAGTATTTGTAGTTGTTTCTCGTGTTGAAGATGAAAACCTTATCAATCGTTTGATTCAAATTGCACTAAAGTCTATGAATAGAGGTGAATGCGATGAGCGCTGGGTTATACGTCCCATACCCAAAGATACTTAGAATGGGGGTAGGAATACTCCATTCCCACTCCTTCTCTATTGCTTAAGGCTCGTGTCACACTCTTCTAACTTTGATTTAACAAGTTCTTGAAGTTTCCACCTTTGATGTGCTTGAATAATCTGCTGCTTGGTATGACTGAGGATGCCTTGATTGCAGATCTTGTCTTGAGGCCTTGAGCTCCACAGCTTGGAAGGAAAGTCTTATTAAGTGACCAAGGGTCTTTTGGTCACTCAAATTAGACTGGGGGATTATACAAGTTCAAAGGATTTAATTAATCAAAATTGCTTTTGATCAATTTAATCGGGGGTTTTGTTTTAGTTTTGTGGGGAACTAGGTTAGGATCTAGTTGAAGTTAGTAATTGTTAGAAACTATCCTAAGGGATCATGCATTAGAAGTTGATTGAACATTCTAAGTTAGAAGTTAGAAATCCTAAGGGAGCATGTCAAAGTATTGATTAAAAGACCTATGTTAATTCCTACAATTATTAAGAAATGATTGAGCTCTAATCCTAAGGGGAGCATGCAATTTTAACACAAAAATAACAAAATAAGCCTAAAAGGGTAAAATAGTCAATTACAAAAGTATGTCTAATTTTATTCATGGTCTAAAAGGGATTCTAACCTAAAGTTGAATTCTAATCCTAATGTTGAGAATACTGAAGTTCTAAATTTAAGCAAAGCATATTTGTTTCTAATTTCAATCTACTTAAAATTCTAAAATGTGAATTAATCCTAATTGAATTCTAAAGTGTGAATTAATCCTAATTAAAATTCTAAAATGTGAATTAATCCTAATTAAATTCTAAAGTGTGAATTAATCCTAATTAAAATTCTAAAATGTGAATTAATCCTAATTAAATTCTAAAGTGTGAATTAATCCTAATTAGACCTAATTATATTGCGAAAAAAACAATCAAGAAAACAATTAGAGTGGAGGTGTGAATTGAAAATGGGAGTGTAAAACCGAATTGGATCAATGGGATTCAGAATGAGCCCAAAGTTGTTTCTTGGTGCAGGAAGTAATGTCCAAAAAGGGTGGTGTATGAGCAAAAGCAGGCATGGGCTTATCCTCATCCCAAGGCCAAACGAACACTTCCAGGGGGTGTAGTGGAAACGCGTAGGGACTTAGTAAAAGGTACTAATGGGCTTGGTTGAGCCCAAGAGTCATTTCCTTCACTACTCAGGGGGGGTGTTAGTGATGTATGGCGTATGAAGAGCAATTCCAATGGGCCTTAAGGAAAATGAGCCCAATACTGTAACCTTTATTGACTTGTCTAAGTCAACAGAGTTCAAATTCTCACTGCGCATGCTCGTGGTTCGTCGTCCGTTCATTATGGTCACCGTGCCGGTGTCCGTCGCCGGCGCCGATATTGGCTCATGGTCAAAATTTCCATCTCAATCGAAGCACAAAGCCACGCTGATCATGAATATGAAAATGAAATGGGAAAACACTCCTTGTGTTATTCGAATCACACATCTAAAGGGAGGAACCCTAGCCGATTGCAAGCTAAATTAAACAGTGTATGGCGCCAATCAATCCCTACAACCATGGGGTTTCTACTCCCTACTTCCGATACTACAACTAGGTGATCTCAAAGAAAGGAAAATACCACTGAAATGAAAATGACATACCGGAGAAGATGATCGGAAGGTTCGCCGATAAGCTTTCAGACCTCGATTCTCTCTTCTTCTTCTTCTTTCGCCTTCTTCCTCTTCTTCTGGATTAGAACAATGGAAAATATGAATGTTGTGGCTTAGCTCAAGCAAAATTGAAGCTTCAAGGTGAAGCTTCAATGACTTTTTTGTGAGAGAGTGAGAGCTTTGGTGAGGGTGAGGGAAGAGATTACAAAGAGAATTTGCACAAATGCCAATGGTATCTCAAAATGGGCTATCGACTCTAGGGACCTTTTAGGATCACCCTTCGAGAATAGTACATACTTGTGAGAGGGATATTAGGTTTTTCCTGCTGGGAACCAAGACCCTTCATACCCGTTTTCTTGTGTATACGTTGGACCTTTGAACTTGCAACAAACAGAATATGCAGTTTATCCATAATATGCCGGAATTATGATTATATGGCATCTCACCATCATTGCATCATATAACATTATTGCATCATAATGTTAGTTTTTCTTGTTACATTTGCATTTTTCAAGGACCTACAGTTGTCAATTTCTATTGTCGACTCGGTTATGGAAAAGACAGACAAAAGAAAACGTATCACTACAAGTTAAGAGACTCCAAGTTTGATGAATTGAGGAAGCTCGGTGAATTTTTGGTTGAAGATTACAAGGTAGCCTTCAAGAAAGCTTATGGTAATCTATTGGGAGTCCTAGCTACTAGAGAAGACGCATGATTGATATTCACATTTTCACAGTTCTACGACCCCACGCTACACTATTTCATATTTCAGGACTTTCTTCTAGCTCCCACGCTGGAAGAATTTGCTCACTTGCTCCAATTGTCGATTAATAACTAAGCGCCTTACATGAATGAAGATAACTTTCCAAATTCCACCGAGATAGAAAAAGCATTACACATGAAAAAGGATTTGATTGAGTCCAGTTTTCGAGTTAAGGATAATACCAAGGGCCTTCCGTCTAAGTTCTTATTCGAGAAAGCCACTGTATTTGCCAACAGTGGGAGTTGGGACGCATTCTAAGCTAGCTTTGAATTACTCATCTATGGTATGGTGCTATTCCCAAGCGTCGAAGATTTCATTGATAAGGTCGCCATCACCATCTTCATCTCCCATAACCCAGTTCATACACTACTAACTGATGTTTTCTTCTCTTTCCGTTGGAGAAACATGAAGAGTGATGGAACTATTAATTGTTGCATTCCTCTACTTGAAAAGTGGATCATGACCCACTTGCCAAAGAGATGACCATTTGTTGATAATGTGAGGGCGCTGAAGTGGTCACAAAGGTTGATGTCATTGGATGCTGAAGACGTCATCTGGTACAACCATGATTATTTGGGGGTAGAACTTATCTTCTGTAGTGGGGAGTTTCCGAATGTTCCGCTCATCAGTACTAAAGGGGAGTTGATCAATTATAACCTCGTTCTATCACTACATCAGTTAGGGTATCCACTTAGGGAAAAACCCGATGACCGACAATTGGAAGAACTACTTTTAGCTGAAGGGATCGAGAATCCGGGTTTGATGAAGAAATTGCATAGAGCCTGGGGTAAGATACAGCGTATTAGGAAAACAGATGTGCATTGGGACAGTACCATATTCTACTTGGGTGAAGTCAAGAGCTAATACGATTAAGTTGTCATACCCATGGGAACCTTCCATGTGTATCAAGACTATTGAACCACCTGTTGCTACCATTTCTGAAGTGGATCGTCTCAAAGAGACTATCAGGAATTTGGAGAAAGAGAATCCCGACCTCTGGTCCAGTCTGGGAAAAGGCACATCAGAAATGGATGCTTTAAAAACCAATCGCAGTCAAAAGAGAGCGATTCAACAAAGTAGACACCGACATTCAGATTGAGAAGAATAAGAGAAGAAAGGTGGGGGAAGCCTTGAAAGGAACTTTTGAGACCCTTGCAAACAAGAAGAAACAATTAGCTGAAGCCCAATATCACACATGCAAATTAGAGATTGATTACCAAAACCAGACCAAGAATTTGCAAGATCGATTAGAGAAGTGTCAGAAGGGGTTGAAGGAAGAGCAAAATCGTTTCAAGAAGCTAGAAGTAACTTTTTCTCAACACCAGAGCGATCTTGATAAAATGTTTGAGGAGATTCGAGAACTGAAGGGTCAAGCACATCGAAGTTTGGAAGATAGGAACCAACTGAAGGATGAAGCTACTCAGTGGGAGATCCACAACCGTCACCTGCAGGTTCTCTTGGATCAGAAGGAGGTGTTTGTACAAGATCTCTTAAGCGTACCTAATGATTCCCTATTGTAAAACCTTGTCAAGGATGCACAGTACTGGAATGACAGACATGCACGATTGGTCAATTTTGTTGACCATGCACTTGACGACCTTCCTGGATTGCTAAAAAAGGCACATGCTGACATGTTCCCTTACAACACTCTGTGGGTTGTTTTTCATTTTGTATCAGTGTGTAGGGTTGTATTTGAAAGGATCAAGGTTGATCTTCTTGTATTTCATTGAATAGATTTCGAGTTGTAATAATTTTTATTGTTGATCCTTTAAATGAATAAAAGAGATTTTTGTTGAAATACTTCAGTTGTCTTACTCTTACTCAATATATGACTATATATGCACACTAACACATTGGCACCCTAGAAATATTTTTCCTTTTTTGCTTGCACGCATCCACACATTCATGCATTCATTATATTCTGCTAACAAGAAAACAAAATGCTTACTATATCCATCTTTTCACAACAACTATGATGACTCGTCATTGCTATTATACTCATGCGAAAAAATCCAGAATCATGGCTGATTACAAATATGATAACGTTGTTATCAAGGAGACTCTCTCCCAAGTCCAAGGTATAATGGACCTCTTTCAGGGAAACATGGAGACCATCTTGGAAATTCTCCAAGCTCATAGGGCTTCTATCTATGCTAACCCTACTGCTGCCAATGTCACCAATGTTGTTGGGGTGACTAATGTTACTGCTTATGTCGTTGCTACCGTCAAAACTCTTATGGAGAGTGTATCACTGACCACTGTGAACCACCACTTGGTTCCTTCTACTGTGAATAGGATTGCTGTTGCCTATACCTGGGGGATGCCCCATAACTTTGCTACTCAGTTTGCTAATGGGGGATGCCTTTATCCCTCATCAAACTCTTATCGCCCCCAATGTTGTCGGGAACGTTGTCTTCCCATGGGGTGCATCCACGATTCAGACTCCTTCCACGGTTGATGTTGCCAACCCCGAGGATACCCAAGGTCAGGTTCTTTCTGAAACTCCTGACAATGAAGAAGAGTACTGAGGCCCACACCTCCACTTTTAGGTTCCTTCCCAGGTTGCTCAACCTGGGAACATGAATCGATTTCAAGTTGCTCTATTTGTCTACCCCGGGGCAACTTCTGTTCCAATTTTGACCTACGCACCTAACATCTCTGCACTTTAGTATGTGCAAACTGGGGTACCTTAGGCCCCTACCGCTCAAGCTGGAGGGCAGTTCCCTCACATGATGCACGCTACTTCCCAAACAGTGCCTCCCGGTTTCTCTTATCCGCTACAAATGTTGTTTTCTCCTTAGAGTTCACTTGTTCGGGCGATGGCTCGGGACACCTCTCGACCGACCAGTCAGGTCGTCGTCTCCACTGCTAGTCTGGCCTGTTCGGCGGATTACTAGTTATTGGAAGATAGAATAAGGGCTATCAAAGGTTTCTCTACCTTCGACATTGACGCGTGAGATCTTTATTTTGTTCCAAATGTGGTACTTCCACAGAAGTTCAAGGTACCAGACCTATCGAAGTATAAAGGGCTAAGTTGTCCTCATAGTCACATTACGATGTACTGTAGAAAGATGGAATCGTACATTGACAACAATAATCTGCTAATCCACTGCTTCCAAGACAGTCTGTCAGGGGCTTCTTTGGACTGATATATGGGTCTAGAGCGCACTAAGATCAGATCTTGAAGCATTCCACAGAAGTTCAAGGTACCAGACCTATCGAAGTATAAAGGGCTAAGTTGTCCTCATAGTCACATTACGATGTACTATAGAAAGATGGAATCGTACATTGACAACGATAATCTGCTAATCCACTGCTTCCAAGACAGTCTGTCAGGGGCTTCTTTGGACTGATATATGGGTCTAGAGCGCACTAAGTATCACTAGAGATCCGTCTGAAGCATTCCTAAAGTAATACAAATACAACCTCGACATGGCACCGACAAGGATGCAACTACAGAACCATGCATAAAAATCCAGTGATACTTTTAGGAGTATGCTCAATGTTGGCGTGAGATGGCTTCTAGAGTTAGACCGGCTTTGTCGAATAATGAACTTGTCGGCATCTTCATGTGTACGCTTTAGGGGCTGTATTTTGAGAAAATGATCTGCAGTTCTTCCACTAATTTCGAAGATGCAGACATGGTAAATATTGGTGAGCGTGTCAAGAATGGGTTGAAATCAGGAAATATTGCAGGTACTGTCGCTCAGCAGACTACGAATAAGAAGCCACATGAGGGCTTTACGAAAAAGAAAGAATGAGAGACAAGTGTGGTAACAACAAGTGTTCACCCCCAGTATCAGTTTCCGATGGCTCCCATGCCATATTATCCGTATCCTTATGTCGTCGTCGCTCAGTATGAACAACCTCCGTGTCAGTATCAACCACAGAACTTCAATCAGCAACCGACACCGACTCAAAACAATCAGAATCAACATAACACTCGTGACAACATGGGCCAAGGTCGAGGCTAGAACAACATGAATAACTTTGGCAAACATCCTCATCTTGATCAGATTCTGGTACCATATGCTGAATTGGTTCAATATTTGATCCATGTAAGGGCTATCATGCCAAGGGAAATCCCACCAGCCTCTCGTCCCTATCATCCTAAGCACAAACCTAATGCCTCGTGCACCTTCCACGTCGGGTACATAGAACACTCTACAGAAGACTGTTGGCCGCTCAAAAATAAAATCCAAGAGTCGATTAATCAGAAGGTCTTGACTTTCTCATAAGAAAAGCCTAATGTGAAAACAAACCCTTTGCCTAATCACGGTGGCCCGACAGTTAGTGTTGTTATTGAAGAGGAAACCGTAGAATTTGTAAAGAGGGCTGATGATGTGAAGACTCCGATATAAGTTGTATTGAAGAAGCTTGAACAATTTGGGTTTCTGGTTGGTATACACGAAGATTGTGTTGTGTATGAATCTGATCCAGACAATTGTAATGACCTAAAGGTCTGTGTGTAAGAGCTGATGGATTAAGGACTGATATAATTTTCCAGACCTAAGGCAGTTGAAGTGATTGCAGTAATTGAGCCGATAACTATTATGTACAGGAAAAAGAAGGTTGAAACTCCTCCCAAGAAGATTTAGCCAATCCATATTTGTTTCCCTAGTTCGTTCCCGTATCAGAATACCAAGGCGGTGCCCTGGAAGTATGAAATGATTACGTACGTGGGTGGAAAAGAGATTCAAATCCCTGACACTGAAATTGTTAATATAACTGGCACGGGAGGCATGACTCGCAATGGCCATGTATTCACTCTAAACTACACTCTTAGGGTGTCTCCATCACCCACAGTTATCTTGCCTAAGGAGAAGGTCATTCCTACTCCTCCTCCGCGGGCAGGGGCATCTGTACCTGCGACTTCGACCATAACAATTGTTCCAATACCAACAAAGGTTATCACAGATAAGACTGCAGAATCTGAAATTTCTAAGGGTAAAGGGCCGATGATTGAAGACGAACACGTTGAAGATCACAAGAAAAGTATCACTTTTGAGGAAGGCCAAGAATTCCTCAAATTGATCAAGAAAAGTGACTTCAAGATTGTTGATCAGTTGGGCCAGTCTCCTTCCAAAATCTCCATTTTGTATTTACTTCTGAATTCTGAGGCTCACCATAAAGCATTATTGAAAGTCCTATTGCTCACGTGATGCAGGATATCACGGTCGATCAATTTGACGACGTGGTTGCAAATATCACTGCCAACAGATACTTAGGATTTAATGAAGTAGAATTACCTCCTGAGGGAAATGCTTACAATAAAGCATTACATATTTCAGTCATGTGTACATAATCTCTTTTATCTCTAGTTCTCGTCGATACTGGTTCTTCACTTAATGTAATGCCAAAGGCCATATTAAGTCAATTACAGTTTAAGGGTCCTAGGATGAGGACTAGTGCACTGATTGTTTGAGCCTTCGATGGATCCCAAAGAAAGGTCATTGGGGAAGTGGATCTACCCATTTGGGTTAGACCTCACCAATTCAGTATCACCTTCCAAGTCATATACATCAACCCGGCATATAGTTGTTTGTTGGGTAGACCGTGGATTCATGTTGCTGGGGCAGTCACTTCTACATTGCACCAAAGGTTGAAATTCGTGATTGGCAACAAATTAGTAATAGTATGTAGTGAAAAAGACTTATTGGTTAGTTAACTTTCTTCATTCAGGTATGTCGAGACAGATGAAGGGATTGTCGAGATTCCACTCCACTGTTTAGAATTTGAAGAGGTCAGTTCAGCTACTGCCAATCATGATCAGTCATCTGCTACCATCCTATCTTCAGTCAGAAGCGCCACACAAACTCTGGAGAAAGGGCTGTGAAATTCTGGTATCAGATATGAGATGTCGAAGGTAATGTCACGACACTAATATCTAAACAATATAAACAAGATAAAAGATAAAGAACAGTAATATAAGTGACACAAGCAATTGTTAACCCGGTTCGGTGCAAACTCACCTACGTCTGGGGGCTACCAAGCCAGGAAGGAAATCCACTAAACAGAATTAGTTCAAAGACTCTCAGTAAACAACTTCAAGTTACAGTCTTTTCACCTAATCTCTACCCGTGTGACTTCGATCTAAGAACTCTTAGATATGAGATCCTACTCACTCCCCCTCAATCACAGCAATGATGTAAAAAAAAATATTACAATGAAAGAAGACACTCTTCAAGAACACATACTTGATCTTGCTTAAAAGCTTCAACCAAGTAAACACACACTCATGCTTCAAAGCTTAGAGTGTACAAATTACAACTCAAAAGTCAGTCTAATTCAATCATCTATGGATGAATGAATGGCTCATAATACACGCGACCACACAAGACTAAAACCCTTATTCTCTCTCAATATTTCGTTCGTTATTTCTTGTGTGTTAAAACCAGGTTTTCCATGCCCTTTTTATAGAAGTGTTTGGCTGGGCTTGGACATCACAAAACCCTAAAACTATTTTCCATTCATATCTTCTCATGACAGTTGATTATATCTTGTTGGAAAATAAGTCGATCTGGTTTTAATTACTGATTGAATAACGCGTTCAATCATCACATCAATCACACAGAGATTAGCATAAAAAGCGCAATCACACAATACATAACATTCAGACTGAATGTTCTGTATACAGATGTCATGACATCGGGTCTGACATCTTAGTAAAATCCTGCACAACCACATTTTAAACACCCTGCAGGAACATGTTATCTCATGTCAAGACAACACTTGTGACAACTTGTGAACACTCTAGGTTTTACCAAAATTGCTGCCAACACATAGAACCAACAAACCCCCCCTTTGGATTTTTTTGGCTAAAACATACATCAAACCATTTGTTTCACAAGAGTATAATCACAGTATCAGTTTTAGCAGCAGAAGTAATAAAACACACATTACTAGCTAAAATAGCAACTAGTAAACACATATTAAACAAACATGCGCTTATGCTCCTTCTCCCCCTCAGTCTGCTCAACATAGACATCTCCTTTAACATCACCTATAACATACACCTCCCCATCTGACATCACCTTCAACATCACCTGTACTAAACATATCATCTCCAATATACATCCTCTTCAACATCATGTGTCATTTGTTTATAGCATAGCTACTTTAGCTACTTCTCCCCCTTTTTAGCGAAAAGAGACCAAAGAGACAAAATAAATGGCTATTAGTCAAACAGAATGTCACACAGAATGTCAAAGCATATTGTTATGTGTTACAGAACCACAAACGTACACAGCTTAACAAGCTGAGATAAAAATCCAGAAAACCAAAAGGAACCCAGAAAAAATACATCAAGGCATCAAAACATGACTGCCAAAAGAACATCCATCACAGCATATCATCAGAAAAGTGGGGGACAACTTCAACAAAACTAGTCAGAGGAGTTTGCATCTTCATCAGCTTCAGAACCAGAACTGCCACTTGTTACATCTTGAGATTCAGACCTCTCACTAGAGGTTTGGGCTTCTATTTCATTGGCCTGTTCAACATTATCTCTATCAGCTTGCTCCAAGATTTCAATCAGAGCCTCAAAAGCTTCTTTCCTGGCTTTTGCCACCCTTATCCCTGTATCCAATTCTTTACAACTTTCTTTCAGTTCAGCAATAAGACCACCTTGTGATGTTGACTTCTTTACAGCAAATGTCATACAATGTCATTGACATGACTTCCTTCAAACAACTTGTAATGAACTGATAGAGGAGGTTTTCTTCTACTAGGAAGATCATTTGTGCTCAGAATTCCAGGTTGCTGGCTCAGGATGATCCCACAAATCATTGAGGGAAAAGCTACGGGCAGCTTCACTGCATTTGTAGAAGCATGTTTGATAATTTGTTCAAACGTGAATCTACCATAATCAAATTTCAGCTTGGTTCCAACAGCAAAGATGAACCTTCCAAGGGAATTTGAGATTGTAGAGATGTGATTGGTTGGTACCCAATTTGCTGACCCTATCTTGTGCAAGATAGCATATTTCACAGTTAGCTTTCCAGCAGGGAGATGCTTCTTGCTAGGCCACTCCTTGACCTGTCTTGCAGTTATTTCCCTGCAGACCTCATTGTCTGTGGCTTCCAGTTCACATGCACCTTCTGTTCCTCTTCCTAAAAACTTGTTAACCACAGTTGGAGAAAAATTGACACACTTCCCTCTTACAAACACCTTACAAAACTCTTTGCTATTTTTATCAGCAATGTCCTCAGGGATGTTGACCACAAATTCTTTCACCAGTCCTTCATAACATTGAGATAACCCATCAACAATTTTCATTAGTCCAACAGTTTTGATAAGGTCCATGACCTCTTTGACCTCTACAACATCCTTGCCCAATTCTCTTTCCACCGCCACCCTTCTTTGGATTACAAACTTCAATTTTACTGCTTCATCTTCAAGATGAAAGGAAATATTATCCAAGTGTACAACAACAACTTTTGTAGGGGATTTCCTAACAGTTGTCCTCTTGACAGGGGAGATGTCAGGGACATCTTCTTCAACATCTTCATCTGAGTCAGAAATTTCTCTTACTTTTCTCTTCTTCACCTCCACTTTGCTTCAAGACTTTGAGGGGCCTACAGCAGTAGCCTTCTTAGCAGTTTTGGTTGTCATCATTTCAGCCACAGACCTACCCTTTCTGGTCTTCATCCTCTTAGCCACACTAGGCTTCAAGTGATGAAGCAAGCTATCATCTGAACTCTCATCTTCTAGGTCAATCACCTTCTTTGTAGAATCATGCTTCTTAGACTGTGAAGCATTGGCAGTAGGTGATGCCACAGATTTCTTACTAGATAAAGTTTGCCCTAAAGAGCATAATCCTTCAGCAGCTATATCTTTTTCAGACCTAGAGGAATCATCCTCCTTCTCATTATGAGGTTCAACCTCAGGAGAGGGGTCCCTTCTTGATAGAGGAGTAGAAACTCCCTTTACAGAGTGTCCTTCATTGAGGATTCTCGTGACAAGGTTCCTTATAACACGATCAGTGTGATGCATGTCGTCCTTAGAACTAGGAGTATAAGTAGAGCTGGAGGGGATATTGGAACTGTTACCTTGAGTAGGGCATGCAGTGGGGGATGAACCAGGAGCATCGCCTGGAATGACGGACAGGGGAATCACGTCCAAAATATGTTCATCAAGAAAGTCCATAGAAGGCGTTCTATCTTTGTGAGTAGGTTTGGTAGCTTTAGAATCGGATGGTGTTGGATGTTATGACATATTGTTGTTCTTCTGGAAAGGTTTCTGTTGCCCTAGCAGAGAAGGTTGATGAAGTCGAAGGAAGGTGGAAATGTTTGAGTAGAGGTTGCATGTGAAAAGGCAATAGATGGAAGTTCCAATACTAGGTGATGATTTTCCATAAATTGGGCACTTTATTTTAAGTGGGCAGACAATATTTTTATTACCTTTTTCACTCCAAATTAATTGCTACAAATTCTCATAGATACAAATCCCTAATTTCCCTCTTAGACATTCAAATTGATTAGCATCCAAAGCCTTTGTAAATATATCAGCTAACTACATTTCAGTAGCAACATGCTCCAGGACTATGATTTTATCTTCCACTAGTTCTCTAATAAAATGATGACAGATATCAATATGTTTTGTCCTGCTGTGATGAATAGGATTCTTAGAAATATTTATAGCACTCAGGTTGTCACAGTATAATGTCATGACATCTTGAGTGACATTATATTCAGTCAGCATCTGTTTCATCCAAACCAGTTGAGAACAACTACTTCTAGCTGCTACGTATTCAGCTTCAGCAGTGGACAGAGACACACAATTTTGTTTCTTACTAAAACATGATATTAAGTTATTCCCCAAGAAGAAGCATCCTCCTGATGTGCTTTTCCTATCATCAGCACTTCCACCCCAATCAGCATCATAGTATCCAGTCAGCATAGATCCAGATCCATGAGTGTACAACATCCCATAGTCACTAGTGCCATTGACATATTTTAGTATCCTTTTCACCTGGTTTATGTGACTTACTTTTGGTTCAGCTTGATATCTAGCAAAAACACCTACAGCAAAAGCAATGTCAGGTCTGCTTGATGTGAGATATAGCAGACTCCCTATCATGCTTCTGTAGAGACTTTGGTCTACACTAACACCATTTTCATCTTTAGAAACTTTCAGATGAGTAGGAGCAGGTGTCCTTTTATGACTTGCATTCTCCATGCCAAACTTCTTAATAATGTTTTTGGCATATTTGCTTTGAGATAGAAAGATAGAATCTTCCATCTGGTTGACTTGTAGCCCAAGAAAATAGGTCAGCTCTCCAACAAGGCTCATTTCAAATTCAGACTGCATTTGTTTAACAAAATGTTTGACCATCTAATTTGAAATCCCACCAAACACAATATCATCCACATATATTTGAGCCACCATGATTTTTCCTCCTTCATTCTTAACAAATAAGGTCTTGTCAATGCCTCCCTTCCTGTATCCATTGTTAATGAGAAACATTGTGAGTCTATCATACCAAGCCCTAGAAGCTTGTTTCAAACCATAAAGGGATTTCCTCAACTTATACACATGCTTTGGAAGATTTGGATCTGTAAACCCTTTAGGTTGTTCAACATACACTTCCTCATTTAAGTAACCATTTAAGAAGGCACTTTTTACATCCATTTGGAACCGTTTAAACTTCAGAATACATGCCACTACAAGCAATAGTCTAATGGACTCAAGGCGGGCTATAGGGGAAAATGTTTCATCAAAGTCAACTCCTTCAACTTGAGTGTATCCTTGTGCTACTAATCTTTCTTTATTTTTAGTAACCACCCCTTGGTCATCAGATTTATTCTTGTAAACCCACTTTGTTCCAATAACATTTATTCCTTCAGGTCTTGGAACCAGTTCCCATACTTCATTTCTCTTGAATTAGCCTAACTCTTCCTGCATGGCATTGATCTAGAATTCATCAATCAAGGCTTCCTTGACATTCCTAGGCTCAATCTTGGACACAAAACAACCATGTGAGATCACTTCCCTTGATCTAGTTGTGACCCCTTTATTTGGGTCTCCTATATTGAGATCTTTAGGATGATCCTTCTGAATTCTGATAGAGGGTCCTTTATTAATTTTGTCAGCTTCAGGTTTAGCTTGGGTGAGTTCACTCTCATTACTTTTGTCTGGGAAATCAGTTGGGGCATCATTTAAAGATGTCTCATCATCGTCTGTGACATCAGTCTGTTGATCATCAACCACAACATTAATAGATTCCATCATTACTTTTGTTCTAGAATTAAAGACTCTAAATGCTCTGCTGTTTGTTGAATAGCCCGGAAATATTCCTTCATCACTCTTGGGATCCATCTTCCTTCTTTCTTCACGATCAGTCAAGATATAACATTTACTACCAAACACATGGAAGTATTTGACTGTAGGTCTTCTTCTTGTCCATACTTCATATAAAGTAATAGGAGTCCCTTTCTTCAAGGTTACTCTGTTGTGAACATAGCAGGTTGTATTCATAGCTTCAGCCCAGAAGTGGTAGGGAAATTTCTTAGCATGAATCATAGCTCTGGCAGAGTCTTGGAGAGTTCTATTTTTCCTTTCTACCACACCATTTTGCTGAGGGGTAATGGGAGATGAGAACTCATGACTAATTCTTTCAGATGCATAGAATCCAGCAAATTTGCTCTTCTCAAATTCTTTCCTATGATCACTTCTGATTCTTATATTCTTTTTCTCTTTGAAGTATTAGGCAAAGATCTTTGAATACCTCAAGTACATCAGATTTTTCCCTTATAAAATTGACCCAGGTGTATCTGGAGAAGTCATCCACCACCACATAAGCATACTTTTTCCCACCAAGACTTTCCACCTGCATAGGTCCCATCAAGTCCATGGGGAGAAGTTCCAGCACTCTGGAAGTGGTGTCATGTCTGAGCTTCTGATGTGACATCTTTGTCTGTTTTCCAATCTGACATTCCCCACAAACTCTTCCTTCATCAATCTTTAAGTTTGGGATTCCTCTTATAGCTTCAACAGATTTAATCCTCTTCATTCCTTTAAGACGCAGATGGCCCAATTTTTGATGTCATATCTTCACTTCTTCTTCTTTGGCTAGAGTACACATTGATGAATAACCAGTTTCTTGAGAACTCCACATATAGCAGTTGTCCTTAGACCTGATTCTTTTCATGATCACTTTATTTTCTTTATTAGTAATCAGACATTCAGTTTTTGTGAAGTTTACAGTTAGACCTTAGTCACATAGTTGACTGATGCTGATTAGGTTTGCAGTTAGTCCTTTAACAAGTAGCACATTGTCAAGGTTAGGGACTCCAGGGCAGTTTAGCTTTCCAATCCCCTTGATTTCACCCTTTTCTCCATCACCAAAGGTTACATAGCTGGTGGCATGAGGATGAAGATCAATTAGCAGGTTTTTGCTTCCAGTCATGTGTCTGGAGCATCCACTATCAAAATACCAGTCTTCTTTGGCTGAAACTCTGAAGGAAGTGTGAGCTATCAGGTTAGTAACACCAGTCCTAGGAACCCATTGTTTTCTGTTGACAGGGATGTGATGTTTGGGTCTAGGTTGACGATGAGAAGGACTAGGATAGCCATACAACTTAGTAACACCAGTCTTATAACCTTTATATTAGGATTAATCATAAATTCCAAATTAATTCAAACCCTCCGATTTAAGTTGGTCAAGAGCAATTTTGATCAATTAAATCCTTTGATAATGTATAGCCCAATAATCCATTCAAGTGATCAAAAGTCACTAAATCACTTGATCTGATTAATTCTAATGTTGTGGACCTCCAAGCTTCAAGATCAACCCTCAATCAAGGCATCCTCAGTCATACCAAGCAGCGGATTATACAAGATAAACCAAAGGTCAACACTTGGTAAATACGATTCGAATTGGGCGCCATGAGCCTTAAGTAATAAGGAATGATGAAACGGGGTTTCTCCTATCCTTGTCTAGAGAGACTTTACATATGAGGCTTAAGCCTTAGTTATTCAAAGTGTTTTCCCTTATTCAGAGACTTTAGTGCAATACAAATCGAGTAAACTACCAAGTCTTCTTCACACAAAGCAACATAGACTCAAGGAGCAACAATAAAGACTATTCTCCAACAACTTGTCAGTCATGAGAAGTATCGTGTGCCATGAGTCTTAAGTAATAAGGAATGATGAGATAGAGTCTCTTATATCCTTGTCTAAAGTGACTTTGCATACGGGGCGTAGGCCCTAGATATTCAAATCACCCGCCCTTAATCATAGACTTTAGTATGATTCTTATCAATCAACTATCAAGTCTCTTCATATCTCATTATCAATCAATCATTTCTTTTTCCTCGATCATCTTGCTTTCATCCCTAGTGGGATGAACTACGAAACATCTAATTTCCTTATTGCACTATAAGGATACGTAGGCAAGAGAATTCAGATTCTTCGCGAGCTACCTTATTTATCAATCATTCTTTCATTAATCAATACCATCTTTTTGAGATCAAATATCATTTTCCCTCAGATTCCATGCACTTCCTTTTATGATGACTTAATCATAGTCCGCCTTGTGAACTAAGAGTTTGTTTATGCTATCAAACCAAACATCTCATTCCAACCCCTTTTGGCTAAAATCTTGTGAACAAGACGTCGTTTGTGCTATCAAACCAAACACTTTATTCCTTCTTTTTGACCAAAATATCGGTTTAATCTTCGGTTCAGAGTTTATTACTTCATGGATCTAAGATATTATTCTCCTTTGATTTCAAATTGTCTGTTCCCCAACCAATGATATACCGTTTGTTGTACCTAATAATACTTTCTTGTGGGACCCCATACACATCCTTTTAGGACGACCTAATCAAAGTCCACCTTATGAACCAAATGTTTATGCTGTCAAACCAAACATTTTATTCCTCCTTTTGGCTAAAACCTTGTGAACAAAAAGTTGTTTGGGCTATCAAACCAAACACTTTAGTCCCTTCTTTTTTGGCCAATATGCATTTACCCTTTAGTTTGAAGTCGTTTACCTTCGTGGTTCTCACGTTACCATTATGTTGGTACAAGTTACACTTTTCATCATTGCAATCATATCCTTGAGGTTGTTTGTCTTATTAGTCCTAGTTTCTTAGGTAAACACTTATTTTTCTCCCTTTATTTTTGTAGTTCCACGAACTACGATTGCTCTGACTTTCTCATTGCACAGTGAGAATACGTAGGTACGAGGATGCGAATCCTTGGCGAGCATAATCCTAATTATTCCTCTTCCGCCTTAGGGCACCATCCACATCTTTCATGATCCATTATATGCCTTTGATCATGAACCGTTCACCCTCGTGACACATTGTTTCTTTGAAATCGAAATACAGTTTTCTTTGGTAACCCATATATATCCTTTTAGGACGCTTAATGAAAATTCCGCATTTGCACCAAGAGTTGTTTTTGTTATCAAACCAAACATTTAATTCCTTCTTTTTTGCCAAGATGCATGTTTCCCTTTGTGGTGCAAATTTCATTTCTAATATGGATTCCTATGTATACCCTGATCTTTGGTTTCAAATGATACCTCTTCGGTCACTTGTTACCAAATATTCAATTATGTGACTTTGGTCACTTCATTCCATTCATCTCCATGATGCATCCATATTCTACCTTCATTCACTTCATGTGATACACCCTATTCTTTGAGCCAAATACATTATCTCTTTGAGCTCTATCTTGTACCCCTTTGTGAACCAAGAGTTGTTTGTGCTATAAAACCAAACACCTAATTCCTTTGATTTTGGTTGGTCTAATACAGTGATACGATGCCTTAGACCCCTCGCTTGGTGGTTCATACCAAATTACTCTTGGATTCATATTTCACCCCTTTTTGGATTTCAAAACACTATAATTTGGTTCAAACCATACTTTAATTACAATTTCTTTTCACCTCCCACCACTAGTTCTTTGAACTGTGGAGCTCTGAATTCCTCATTGCACTATGAGAATACGTAGGCATGAGGGCCCCAATCCTCACCGAACACTTTATCTATTTCTCTTTCTTTTCCCTTATTATTTTGGGAGTAATCTTTAGATAACACCTATTCGAGTGAGGACAATCAAAACGGTTCCCCTGGAGTACCATGGATGTTTGAGGGCGCTAATACTTTCCCCCTGCATAACCGACTTCCTTACCCAACATATCTCTTTCCCCGGGGTTTTATTGATGTTTTCCCTTTCCTTCGGGAATAAATAAAGTTTGATAACGACTTTATTGTATGTTTGAGCGTGCGATGCGTTCGGGTATATTTCCGCTAGCTTCAGTATGGAATCAACTTGTGATTACGAGTCTCCTAATCCCTTTTGATATGACTGATGACCAGAGTTGAATCTCCGTATACCTCAAGGATTTTGATCCTCAAATCAATCGCTGATTCAATTCCAAAGATACATGCTTCATATTCTTCCATATTGTTGGTTCAGTCGAAACATAATCTTGATGTGAAAGGAAGATGAAAGCCTTTTGGAGAAGTAAGGATTTCCCCAATTCCATGACCTTGAGATTTTTAAGCACCATCGAACACGAGCGTCCATCACGATCCTCGTTCGATTCCTTTGTCAGGGCCTGGAATTTCATAATATAAGATAAATAAAATGTATTCATCTAGAAAGTCAAACCTCATTGGTTGATAACCCTCCACAGGTTGATGAGCGAGATAATCTGACAGCATACTCCCTTTAATGGCTTTTTGGGTGATATATTGGATATAATATTCATTCAGTTGCATTTTACACTGAGCTATTCTTCTAGTGACAACATGCTTTTCAAATATATACTTGATTGGATCCATTTTGGATATTAATAGAGTAGTGTGACATACCATGTATCTTAGGAGTCGAGCAACCCAAGCTAGAGCACAACAAGTCTTCTCTAAAAGTGAGTATTTGGTCTCACAATCAGTGAACTTATTTCTTAGATAATATATGAAATGTTCTTTTCTATCAGTGTCATCATGTTGACCAAGTACACAACCCATTGACTCATCCAATACTGTAAGATACAATACTAGTGGCCTACATGGAACTGGTGGTATTAGGATTGATAGTTCTTGCAAGATTTTCTTTATTTTGTCGAATTCCCCTTGGAAGTCATTGTTCCACTCGATCGTTTGATTTCTTCTAATAATTTGAATATTGGTTTACAGGTAGCCATCAGATGGGAGATGAATCTTGAGATATATTTTAGTCTACACAAGAAGCTTCATACTTCCTTTTCGGTTTTGGGAGGTGGCATGTTTTAAATAGCCTGAACCTTGTCGGTATCAACTTCAATGCCTCGTTGAGTGAAAATAAAACCCATAAGTTTACCAAACCTGACCCAGAAGGTGCACTTTGTAGGATTCAACCATAGCTTATACTTGTAAGAACATGATTTAGTTCTACATCTGGCCTTTAGTTTTGATGATAATAATACATTGTTTCTTAGAGAACAATTTTGTACAGTAATGGTTTTTATTTAGTGTGTAGAGTTTGCTAACAGGTTCAGACTCTGAAGCATTGACGTGTGACATGATCGGATTCTGTAATCAACACACTCTGACTCTGAAGAGATACAAGTGCTTTACAAGATATTGTCAAGTATTAGAAAGCTCTTAGGCAAAGGTTCTGATGAATGTTTGTGATAAAGCTGATGACTGTAACTCTAATTGAAGAGCCTCTGAAAGATTGTCAGCCTTCAAGATTCTGTGCTCAGGTTCTGAAGATTCTGAAGAACAAGATCTGAAGACTATGAAGACCAGGTTCTGAGGAACTGTGTCAAGACTTTGAAGACTGAGGTTCTGAAGATTCTGTCAACTAGTCTCTTGATCCTTCTAACCATGCTTCAACATCATTTCATCATAAGCCTCTGAAGATTAGAAGATAAGATCAAAAGGTTATGCGTCATAAATATAGTACACGGTACAAGATCTCCATTCCCTCTACTACGATGATTTTGTGGGCTAAGGATAATACTATTGTACTATTTTGTCTCCTATACGCAAATCGTTATACAAAGAGACATCTGCAATTGTCTATTCCAATTCTACCTTCCAACGAATTTTTTAACTACCTATATAAAGGAGACTTGGAAGATTGGAAGAAGTTGTTCATGCTTGCTAATGCTTACGCTATTGCTCATACACACGTTTTTGCTGAAGTATATATTTTCTGAGCATAGTCTTTGTAAACACACATAGAGTGTTTTCTAGTTATTATGTGAAGATATTCATTGTGTTTAACTTATGTTAATTTGATTTCTTAGAAGCATTCTTTGTAAAGACACACTTGTAAATCTCAAAGTTGTTTGAGTGGTTTCCTTGAGTGACTAGGTTTTAGTCAGATAAACTCAAGAAAACAAAGACGGTTTATCTTTGTGGTGTTTGTAGTCAGTTTCGATTATAGTGCACTAAGTCCTTGTTGAGAAGGCAAAATCACCTTGGTAAGGTGAACTGGAGGTAGCTTCATTAACAAAGAACCAGTATAAAATAACTTTGTTATTTTTCTTGTTTGCATTATTGCTTGATTGAGTTGGTTTTGAAAAAATAATTTGTTTTCAGAAACCCAATTCAAACCCCTATTTCTTGTGTTTCTGGCCACATTCAATTGGAATTATATCCCCTATTCTAGTATTGATAAGATATCAAACACTTAACAGTGTCAGATAAAGATCCAGTGTGAAACACATGGCTAATATTCCACCACCAGTTACTCAAAAAAATGATAGAGATCATTACAATGCTGAACCTATTATTTTTGATGGAGATAGATTTGATCTATGGGATATGGTAGTCGATGGCTACGAAAACCCAGTAGATGCAAGTGGAAATAAAGTTTAAATAAGAGTGATGACAAATCAACAGAAGAAAGATTATAAGAATCATCACAAAGCAAGAACCATCTTGCTAAAACACTATTTCATACATTGAGCATGAAAAGATCACCAATAGAGATAATGCAAAATCCATATTTGATTCTCTAAGGATGACACATGTAGGGAATTCACACGTTAAAGAAACCAAGGCTTTGGCCTTGATTCAAAAATATGAAGCGTTCAAGATGGAGGACGAAGAAACTATTGAGAACATGTTCTCAAGGTTTCAAACTCTTGTAGTAGGACTTAAGATTCTAGACAAAGGGTATTTTATTGTTGATCATGTTAAAAAGATCATTAAGAGTCTACCTAAGCGTTGGAGACCTATGGTAACTTCTCTGAAGTTATCAAAGGATCTGAACAACACTTATGTTGAAGAACTTGTTAGTTCTTTAAGAAGTCGTGAGATTGAGCTCGAGGAAGATGAGCTCAAGAGAAAGAGAAAGTATGTTGCTCTAAAGTCTTCAAGAAGATCTAAGAAGACAAAAGCTCTTCAAGAAGAAACTGATGAACAGTCTGAAGAGGAATTAGAAGAAAAAGATGAATTGTCTCTTCTGTCCAGACGTGTTAATCAACTCTAAAAGAAAAGGCAAGGAAAATTTAGAGGACAAAGAAGGACATGTGGTCGTTCTAAGTCCACTTTATGGATCCAAGAAGGCTGGAGCTAGCAACGAAATCACGTGCTTTGAGTGCAAGGAGCTTGGCCACTTCAAGAATGAATGTCTCAAGTTAAAGAAAGGCAGGCCCAAGAAGAACTTCACAGGAAAGAAGAAAGGTCTGATGGTAGCATGGGATGATTCAGAGTCTTCAGGAGATTATTATAAGGAAGAGCAGGCTAACGTGGCGCTGATGGCTTGCACAGAAGCTCCTGTAGAAACGATTCAATCAAAATCAAAATCTGAGTCAGATTATGAAGAGGTATTTTCTAAACTTTCTCGTTCTGAGCTTGAATCTAGTTTATCAGAAGTTCTGGAAAAGTATTAGAATCTTCTAGAAAAATACAAGGATTTGAAGAAGATTCATGTATCTGAATCAGAAGTTTACTACAAGTATGAGAAAGACTTTTCAAGTTTGAGTGAAGAAAATCTCATTTTGAAAAACAACAACTTTGTGCCTCAAAGCAAGAGTCTCAAACCTGAAAAGAAAATTCTTTCAAAAGCCTATACAGGTTCTAGAGATATCATAAAGAAATATGATAAATCTTTCTAGAATTTTTTTTGCTAAAGGCCTGAATAGAAGTTCAATGGCTTCCATGATTCTTGGGGTTAGAAGAAATGGAACAAGGGGTATTGGCTATGATTCTGATGACGAATATGATTTTGAAAAAGATGATAAGCCTAATACTCTTCAGTCCCATTTTGTCCCTTATGGGGGAAAATGGAGTTACGCCTAAAGTTAGAATTGCTTCTAAATCTAAGGCTAACGCAAAACCTCATTCTCGTTTCAATTATACATACATAAATAGATATTCTGCACAAAAACCATGTTTGTTAAGAAATCTGGGAAGACTAAAACTAAAGGACCCAAAAAGATACGGGTACCTAAGAATAAGATAATATATGTTGCAGATATCCTTAGTAGCGGAGTTGAGACACCAGTCATGGTACCCGTACTCTGGATGCTCGTGGCACATGACAGGAAGAAGGCATATGTTCCAAAGCCTGGAACTTAAGTCTGGAGGTGTCATCGGTTTCAGAGGTGATCAGAAAGGGAAGATCATTGGCTCCAAAATAGTAGGTAAAAATACATTCCTTTTAATTACTAATGTTCTTTTAGTTGAAGGATTAATACATAATCAGTTGTCCATAAGTCAATCAAGTGACAATGGTTAAGACATTATTTTAAATCAAAAATCCTATAAAGTTGTCAATCAAAAGGATGACCTAGTTGTTTTCAATGGAAATACAAAGAACAATATTTATAAAATAATACTTTCTGGTTTGAAGAATCAAAATGTAAAATGTCTTATGCCTGTAAATGAAGAGAAATGGACGTGGCAGAAACATTTGAGTCATGTTAGCATGAGGAGGATTTCTCAGCTAAATAAGCTTAATTTAGTCAGAGGCCTACCAAATATGAAGTTTGATTCAAATGCTCTTTGTGAAGCATGTCAGAAAGACAAGTTTTCTAAAACGTCTTTCAAGGCTAAAATTGTTGTCTCAACCTTTAGACTAGTGGAACTTCTTCACATTGACTTGTTTGGACCAGTGAAAACTTCCACTGTCAATTGTAAGAAGTATGGACTAGTCATTATTGATGACTACAGTAAATGGACATAGGTAAAATTTCTCAGACACAAGGATAAGTCACATTCTGTGTTTTCTACCTTCTGCTCCCAAGTGCAAAATGAGAAGTATCTCAGTATTGTAAAAGTCAGAAGTGATCATGGTGGAGAATTTTAAAATGAAGATTTTGAAAAACTCTTTGATGCTAATGGCATTTCATATGAATTCCTGCCCTATAACTCCATAACAAAATGGAGTTATAGAGAGGAAGGATATGACTCTGCAAGAGATGGCCATAACCATGATCAACGAGACTAATGTGGCTAAGCACTTTTAGGAAGAGGCAATCAACACAACATGTTGTATTCAGAACATGATATCTATAATACCAATTATGGGTAAGACTCCTTATGAATTGTGGAAGAATTTGGAGCCTAACATTTCATATTTTCATCCTTTTGGATGTTCTTGTTTTAAGTTGAATACTAAGGAGAATCTGAGCAAGTTTGATTCTAAGGCACAAAAGTGCATCATGTTAGGATACTTTGAACGCTCAAAAGGCTATAGAGTATAAAACACTGAGACACAGATTGTTGAAGAATCAATGCATGTTAGATTCGATGATAAGCTTGACTCTAAAAAGTCAAATCTAGTTGAGAAATTTGCAGATCTGGAGATGACTTATTCAGGTCCTTAAGGAAAGACTTCAGAAGCCAAAGAAACTAAAGCGAAAGACTCTGAAGCTCCTTAACTAGAAATTGTTGAAGCCCAGACTCATCTAAGAAGGCACAGACAAAGATATTCACATTTTGAAGAATTAATTATGGGAGACAAATTTGAACCTGTTAGAACCAAATCCTCATTCAAACCTTATGACGAGACTCTTCTAGGTTTGGTATCTTTGATAGAACCTACATCAATTGATGAAGCACTTCTAGACACATAATGGATTCTGGCTATGCAAGAGGAACTCAACCAATTCTCCAGAAATGACGTGTGGGATCTGGTGCCAAGACCCAAAGAAAATCACATTATTGAAACAAAGTGGGTATTCATAAAAAAAGTTGAACGAACATGGACATGTAGTAAGAAACAACGCTCGACTGGTAGCACAAGGTTATAGTCATCAAGAGGGGATTGACTATATATAAACCTTTGCACCAGTTGTCAGATTATCGTATATTTGTCTCTTAATTTACTTTAATGTTAATCATAATATTATCTTGTATCAAATGGATGTTAAGAATGCATTTATGAATGATTACATTAATGAATAAGTGTATGTACCAACCCCTTGGTTTTGAAAATCCTAAAAATCCAGATTTTGTTTTCAAACTTCAGACATTGTATGGTCTGAAACAAGCTCCCAGAGCATGGTATGAAAGAATAATAAATTTTCTTTTAGAAAATGATTTCACCAGAGGGAAGGTTGATACAACTTTCTTCTTTAAGTCATTCAAAAATTATATCCTTATTGTTCAAATTTACATTGATGATATCATATTTGGTTATGCTAATGCTACCTTGTGCAAGAAATTTTTGAAGTCCATGCAGGCAGAGTTTGAAATGAGTCTTGTGAGAGAACTCAAGTTCTTTATGGGGATTCAGATCATCAAAGTCCAGAAGGAACGTATATCCATCAGATCAAGTACACCAAGGAACTTCTAAAGAAGTTTGACATGTCAGAATACAAGATGTCGAAGACTCATATGCATCCTACATGCAACCTTGAGAAGGATGAGGTAAGTGCTAAGGTAGAATAAAAGGTATACAGAGGTATGATTGGTTCTCTCTTATACTTGACCACTTATAGACCTGAAATTTTATTTAGTGTTTGTTAGTTGCTCGCTTTCAATTAGATTCTAGAGAGTCCCACTTAAAAGTTGTTAAGAGAATCTTCAGGTATCTGAAAGGTACGATTAACCTTGGCTTATGTTATAGAAAATCTAAAGACTACAAGCTAGTGGGTTATTGTGATGCTGACTATAGTGGAGACAAACTTGAGAGGAAAAACACTTTTGGAAGCTATCAGTTTCTGGGAGATAACCTAATCTCATGGTCCAGCAAAAGGCAATCAACAATAGCACTTTCAATTGCAGAAGCTGAATACATTACAGCTTCTGGATGTAACACTCAGATGCTCTGGATGAAAAATCAACTAGAATATTTCCAGATATATGAGAGTAACATTCCTATAATATGTGATAATACTTATTCTATTTGTTTATATAAGAATCCCATTTTGCATTCTAGAGCAAAACATATTGAGATAAAATATCACTTTATACGTGACTATGTTCAGAAGGGAATTTTAAATCTAAAATGTACTAATGCAAACCACCAATGGGCTGATATCTTTACAAAAACCCTTGCTAAAGATAGATTCGTTTTCATTCTGAAAATTTTGAAAATGGACTTATGTCCATAGTAAAAAAGATGTTTTCTCAGAATGTTAATCTCTTAGAATTATCAAATGAGACTTTGAGATTTGTTGGTTGTTCTAAACGTGTGAGTCTTCTGAAGTGAGAAGATTTCATAAGTTTAGATGTATCCAATCAAAACTTGTTTAGTTAAATAAATCTTCCTTATGGATACTAAATAGTTTCACATAAATAGTTGTCAATCAGTCTCGATTAGTGGAACATTTTTAAGACAACTATCTTAGAAAACTGAACCGTTTCTGATTTGCTGATATGACACATTGGGTCAATAAATCTTAGATTAGGTAAAATTTTCATGTTTTACCCCCGTGTCATATTTTTTAATTATTCTAAAAAAATTCATGATTGCAAAAACTTCTATTTAAACCCACTTCACACACTTTCGCTACTATCACAACCCACACTTTCTTTCTTTGAGCTTAAAAAGTTTCAACAAACTCTAAAACCCTTTTCTTCTTCAACAATGGTGTCTTCACAACAATCTGCTCAAAAAGCTCAACAATAAGAACAAGCTCATCAACAAGTTATTTCTTCTACTCAACATACTCCTTGTGGTAATTCTTCATAGTAACCAAAACCTCAAATTCCTCATTTGTTACAAGTTGTTTCTTCAAAGTCATCTTCAAGAAACTGTGTAACTATTAAAGATGCTTATGATGCACATGAGGTTACCTAGTCTGCTCCAGTAGAGAGTCTGGAAGTGTTATATGAACTATTGGTTGAATTTGAAAATATGAAAGATAATGGTATTGATCTTTCAAATGCTATTAAATTTCAGGTTGAGAAATCTTCTTTAACCATCTTCAAGGCACAATCTTCTTCAATTTGGTTAAAGAATTCTGGATTCATGCTAAATGTTCTCCTTTCCAAGTTACTTCCTTTCTCTTTGGAAAGAAGATTGTGATTTTAGAGAAGCTTGTTTCTAAACTCATTGGTCATAATCCGTCATATCCCAAAATTTACCCTCCCTTTTTCTACCTTTTGCTTTGCATACATGAAATCACATCATGCATCATCAGGTCCTTAGCATGACCATTTCATTTGGTCACGGGATTCACAAGCATGGCCACACTAGTTGGTTTGATCTTAACATTAGGGTTTTTCACTTTTCAACCAACCAAAACATCATAAAAGATGGTACTTTTTTGTTCCTTTGTTCATGTAGGTCAATCATGCCTCAATTCAAGGCAAGACAATGGTCACTTTAGTCAAGAAGTATGCAAGTATTGGTTCATTGATTCAAGAGTGGTTCATGTGTTTATTTGCATGCCATTTCACTCATTCATCAAGTTATCCTACAGATAATTAAAGTCCTAATCAAGTTTTCTTCAAGGGATGTTTATTCCATCATTATTTTGGCTTAGGATGCAAGGAAACTTCAAGTTTGCACGAGTTGGCACAAGTTTGGTTGACCTAATTTGTAAGTATGGCTCACTTTTGGTTCAAAGCCCATACATTTCAACCAATTGACAAGCTTCTTTGAGCCAAATGTTCCTAAGAAGTCCCTTTACAACTTTTCTTCAAGGCTCAAGTATCAATTCAACTCCTAAGGACCTCAATTTTGGAAGAGGCTAAGTTGCCAAAATAGGCAAAAACCTTGTCATGATCCCCACTTGACAGCCATGCCATTTTCAACTTAAGTATCCTTTTGATCCCGTTTATTTTGCATTTTGTTAAGCGTATGTCAAAGATCATTTGGCCCAAGTTTGGATCAAAATGCACAAGGGAATCAAAAGTTATGGTGTCATAAACTTGGGGCCTAAAGATGCCCAAAATATGCCAAGACTACTTGACCAAATGCCTGGCCTAGAAAGAATGTCACAACCTCAACTTTCAACACTTTCCATTTTCACCTCAAGCCTCCTTTTGAGTTGGTTCTTTTTGCATTCAATTCATTGCAATGAGATGAACATTTGGCACAAAGAAAATCACAAAACGCACGAGTGGATTCCGTTTGTCCTAGTTTCAAACATGGCATGTTAAACTCTGTTTTACCCGATGCCTAAAATTTGCAATTACAAGTCATTTTGCATGTCTATCTTCATACGAGCACCATTTACCAAAATGTCAACCCTAATTCACGCGAATTCAGATCTGTTTGGCATGTGTGAGCTTCACATTTTGTTTCCTATAAATAGATGATCATTTTCCCTTGATTTGCAAGCTTGAATAGGCAGAAAAACCATGCCTCACTTGAACCCGATATTGCTTTAAAACCAGTTTACAGTTTCTTCATTTCAAGCTCTTTCAACCTCAAATATTTGCCCAGAAAGTTTCATTGGCATCCTCTAAAGTTATCTGCATCATCACTTTGCCTTGATATCTCTTTCATCGTGCTCCCCATTTCTGTTGTTGTTGACCTTCGAAGCTTCAACTGGAAAGGTAGCTACGAGTTAAATGTTTGAGCAAACAAGTTACCACTCTCTTCACCTTGTTCCACTAATCAAAATCCCTCTCCTACCATTAATTTATCTTTCATATTAGTCATTTAATTTTACTTTGAACATTTAAGGTTCATCATGTTCTTGAGCAAAACTCTCCCTGATCAGAACCAATCAATGGCTCTGATGCAGGGAGATATGAACGATGATGTATTGCAGAAATTGAATCCAAGGTTGAAGATGAAGTGAGGTTGTGCGTGTTTTGGTGCCAATTTCACATCTCAACCAAACAGAAGCTTCTAGTGCATTTTTTCAAATCCTAGTAGTCGTTGGCGCCTTTTCTATTTTTATTTTATTTTCTTTTATTCATTTTACTTCTAAATTATTTTCTCACTCGTTTTTAAATATTTTACATCCCAATTTTTACACAAGGTCTCTAAAATTATTTTGCATCACATACATTTTTCTCACATTTTTAAAAATTATTTTTGCACTTACTAATATTTTTATTTCATTTTAATTTTAATTTCCTTTTCCAATTTATTTTTAATCAATTAAAAACCTTTTTTCATCCAACTTTTGAGATCCATTCATGTGCAATATTTGGGACTTTGGGTAATTTTCTTGCCCATTTATTCATTATTTTGCTTATGGTTTGGAGTTTCCTTTTTAATTTCCCATTTTAAATCATTTTATTTATTTTTAAATTGTTTTTAATTTAATTTTGACTTTATTTTGACTTCGGTTGCTTGGTTGATCAAATCTTTAACATTTTAAATCATTCATAGTTGGTCCCTTGGTTGATTCAATCTTCTCTAATTCAATATGTTGATAGATGGTCCTTTGACAATATTTTGAACAATTTGAGTTAGATGATAGATCATCCCTTGGTGTAACACATGTTTGAGTCCTTTGGCTTGTCGATAGATGATCCCAGTATGTTGACTTGACTTTGCCTTATAACATCTAACTCCTAACATCTAACTGATAGCCCTCTAAAACTTTACATTCTTGCAATTTACCTTATGTCATTTACTTCTTATAATTTACTTTGATGCCTCATTCATCATCTCACTTCATCCATTGTTTATCTTGTCTTATTTATCTTATGCTTCTTATCTTGTGTTTGGTTTGCTTGACAATCTCAATGAATCAAAACATGATAAAATGGATATGACTTGATCCTTAAGCCATTTGCTTGACTTGGAGTGATGATGGACCTTAGGACTTTAGATTTAGGCCTTAAACCCTTTACTTGACTTGGAGTGACCCTGGACTCATGGACCTTATGGACACTTTGACTTTACATTTTGTTCACTTTTTGAACTTTTGAACTTATGATCTTGTCATCTTATTTATGGTTCTTTGCCTTATGCATCTGTTTATCACATTCATCTGTTTATCACATTCATCTGTTTATCACATTCATCTGTTTAGGTTAGCACACATTATCACAGATATGGCTTTCTCTTGGGCTGCCTAACAGCGAGACTAGGCTTAGTACACTTTGCACACACATGGTTTTCTCTTAAGCTACCTAACAATGAGACCCTAGGCTAGTCTTTAGATGATCATGCATTATGGCTTCTACCTCCATCTAATTCCCTTTGATTTAGCTTGATTAAATCCCATTTGATCAAATATATCCTTTGACTTTTCACTTTCCCTTAGTCTTTGTCAAGTGACAATAAGTCCCTTGGTCACTTGATGGGACTTATCTATGTTACTTAGGAGCTTAACTTCTTAACAAATACAAGACCTCAAGCACCAAATAAAGGATCAATCATTTGCCTCATCCCCACATAGCATTCCTGAGGACCTATTTCAACAACTTGTCAGAAATTGACAAGGATTGCACTACATGAGCCTTAAGCAATATGGAATGATGAGAGGAAACCTTTCCTACCCTTATCTAAAGTACCTCTATGCACAAGGTTTAGACCCTAGTTGCTCAGAGTATTCACTTTTATTCATAGATTTTAGTGCAATTCAAGTTAATTCAGTGCCAAGTCTGCATTTAGCCATGTGGCTCCTCTTTCCTCTCTTTTGGTTTGAAAACCATTGCAACTTCCTTTTTGGGATATACCTCTATGGTTAACCCATTCTCCTCTTAGGATACACCTTTATGGTTAACCCCCTTTCAATTTGGGTTGACACATTCATGGTTATACATTCTTTTATCTTCCTTTAGAGACACACCTTTATGGTTAACCTCCATTCCTCTTGGGACACACCTTTATGGCTAACCCCCTTCCTTTTTGGGACACACCTCTATGGTCATTCTCCTTCACTTTATTGCTTTTCACACCACAATTTTGGGTTGACACCTTCATGGTTATACACCCCTTTCTTGGATTTGACACCATTTTTACCTTTCCGCTCTTGGTCATCACACCATAATTTTGGTTGACACCTTCACAGTTATACATCCTTTTACCTTTATCTTTTGGGTTAATCACCTCTATGGTTAACCCCCTCCCATCTCTTGGTTTCGACACCACTTCAGTCATTTTTCTAGTTTTCCGGTTTAACCACCACCCCCAATCTTTCTTTCTTTCAGTCTTTGTCCCCCGAACTACAGAGCTCTGATTTCCTTATTGTACTATAAGGATACTTAGGCACGGGGATGCGAATCCTTGGAGAACACTTCTATTTCGTATCCCCCTTTCTCTCTCTGATTCCACAAACTACGAGGCTCTGACTTTCTCATTGCACTATGAGAATACGTAGGCATGAGGGCTCCAATCCTCCTCGAGCACTCTCTCTCTAACCCATTTTTTGTTTTGCAGGTACATGAAGATAGCAACACCCATCCAAGCAAGAGCAATCAAAACGGTTACCATGGAGTACCATGGATGTGAGAGGTTCTAATACCTTCCCCTTGGATAACCGATTTCCATACCCGTTTCTATGTTTCCCCATTATGTTTTATCGATATTTTCCCTTCCCTCTTTTGGGATAAATAAAGTTCGATAAAGACTTTGTTATATGTTTAATCGTGCGACGCGTTCGATTACATTTTTTGTGTAGCTTCATGATGGGTCTGGAATCAGATGTGAATCAGTGGTGGAAAGGGAATCCAATTTTTCTAAGCTTTACAATATGATTTTTGTATCTGGAAAACACTCTATCAAGATCAAGGATCTTCTTCCTAAGCTCAAGGTGTAGCCTAAAATTCTCATGGAATCAAAATTTCATCATCATTTGAACAAGACGTACCCTTGTTATCTACGGTGTCTGGGATCCATGAGAATTCTTTATGCAGTTCTATTACTCTTTCAAGGGGGATAAGAAAAAACAAATAATGTATTATATGGGTGGCCATTTCTTGGTGTTTGTGGAGATCGGAGAATGGGTGTTTATTCAATATAGGGCGTGTATTGTTAGTGAACTGGTTTTTGATGTATAATTAATGTCATGGTTGTGGTTGATCAATTCTAAGAGAAGTAGGTTATGTAGCTTTTATGAATGGTGTAAGCATCCCTTATCCCTTAGGTTATGTAGCTTTTTTTTTATGAATGGTGGAAGCATCCTTATATCAGTTAAAGTAGATTGTTGGTGGTAAGTGGGAAGAGTATCTCTTGTATTCATTATCAATATTTCTTGCTTATTATTATTATTATTATAATTATTATTATTATTATTATTATTATTATTATTATTATTATTATTATATTATTATTATTATTATTATTATTATTATTATTATTATATTATTATTATTATTAATATTATTATTATTATTATTATTATTATTATTATTATTATTATTAATAATAATAATAATAATAATAATAATATACCATTTGTATAAAATTCATATTTTTATTTATAAAAATAATTATTATTAAATGTATGATACGATAGCTTATGTAGGTTATTTCAACTATTTCTTTGAGTATCATATGGTTCCTGCAATAGTAAAAAAAAAATCAGAAATGTACATTTCTATAAAGTCCTTTTAAATACATTAATCAGATGTTATTATAAGCTCAATATAAGAAATAGTTAACTACATGAACTATTATGAAAATTTTAAATTAAATTTATCCTTTTAATTTTTTATTTTGGGTACAAAATTGTCCCTTTTTAGTATGTTACGAAATGGTAAGTGGAGAATTAATTCGAAAAATCGATACAAGTAATTAAAAAAAACAAATGAAATGACAAAGATGAAATTAATGATAAAGATTTTTTCAATTTATTCTAAAATTTCTTGCAATAGATTCAGACTTCGAATTCAACTTTGCAAATGTAATGATATTAATTTTTTAAAGGATGATTCTTTCATTATTTTGAATTTACACGGCACAAAATTGAAGTGAGAGACCAAAATTTTAAAAAATTAAAATTGAGGTTTGGTCAAAAAGTTTAATTTTAAAATGAAAGATCAATTTAGAAAAGAATTTATACAAATTTTTACACTGACAGTACATATTAATTAATCTCATTTAAAAAAATCAAATTCACATTTAAACCAAAAATAATTATTAAATTTAAACTATTTAATAAAAACACATTTAAAATATTTTATAAAAATATAAAATAACATTATCTATATATATATATATATATATATATATATATATATATATATATATATATATATATATATATATATATATATAATCTATTTTTAAAATATTAAGGGTGTGTTTGTTTCAAGGTTTTAAAAAATATTCCCGGGAATATTGTCATGGGAATGCAACATTCCCATGTTTGATTCAATTTTTTAAAAATTATTCCAAGGTATATTTTATTCCCAGGAACTTTATTTTCACATGGTTCTTTTATTTTTATTCCAAGGTTTAAAGGGTGGGAATCCAACATTCCCATGGAAATAAAATTCAACTAACTACAACTCCCCACTACTACTCACATTTATTTATTTATTTTATTTTTTATAATTTTTAAATTAAATAAATATTATAAACATTCCTAGGAAATTTAGTTTTTACCAAACACTTGGATATGAATATTATTCCAAGTAATAATAATGATAGGAATAAGATTCCAAGGAATATTACTTCTAAATTTGAAACAAACACCCTTCTAAATTTGAAACAAACACACCCTAAGATACCGCGTGTAGAGTTTTTTACTTAAATAATCTTTTTTTTAAAAAAAATTCTAAAATAATTCATTTTTTAGATTAATTTCCAAACTATTTCATTTTAAAAAAATCGTTAACACGTAGGTGTCAAATGAATTGGCTCCTACCCTTAATTTTAAAGAGAATGCGCTAATTGAATTGACTACAACACATGGTGCTACCAATACAATTGACACTTGCGTGTAGAAAATGAGAGGATGCGTCAATTAGTTTGACTCCTCTGTGTATTGTGTAATTTTTTTGGCGTCCATATCTAAACTTGGATCATGACCATGAAATCAATGAACAAGGTGCAACCGTTTGGACTGCATGCACACCAATCATAAGACTCACCACTATGGAGATGCACCATAGTGACCATGTTAAATTGCAGTTCGGTATGCTTCAACACATCCTAGATCCCCCGACAAACCTCGGAGAATGACATCTACGAAAATTTAACGACCAATGTAGCTTTAACCTTTGGCAAAGCTTCGCTAGATCTGAGTGTCGAAAATGGAAGCACCGACAAGACCATGTCTTAACTGACACTGTGATGCCAACAAACTCATGATTATATGGCTTGATACAGAACGGTTGGATTTGAGTTTCTCGCTGATGATATGTACCTATACGACCCACGTCAGGTAACTTACACACAAGAAGGTTCAACATCTAACCCCCAACAACATTATCAGACCGATTACTTATAACCCCCTACCCATTAAATTTTCCGGTCCACAAACAGACAAACCTACGACCTTAACATGCCAAATACCCAACCACAATACCAAGAGCATACCTCGTACCACCACCAACAAGTAGATCATCATCAAGACACCTAACATCGCTATGCACCCAACATATCACCCTACCATAGCCGCCTTAGTCAAAACACTCAGCGATCATTTAACACCAAACATCCTTCCCCCTCCTATAGCCAAGAAGCTCAAACATCACAAAATCAAAACATGCAACAACCATATGACTACCAAACACCACAACAATCATTTCAACATTTCCTCGACGCATCATTCACACCAATGTCGCCCTTCAATCGTCCTGGTCGCCCTCCAATAACTCAAATACAACCCAACTACTCTTGCATGGGTCACGAACTCAGCTATGGCAGTAGCGCTTCATTGCATACACAGGACTACGCTGATTTGTCTGAATATCTTAGGGAATCTCCTGTAGGTGGTGGTGATGTTCATGAGTCCTCAAATCCTCAAACACCTGGGGTGAATCATCAACGTGGGTTAGGGCCACGTGTTCAGGTAGCTAGAGGATGTGGTACCAAATGTCGGTTAGGTCATCCCGGTCAACGACATTAGTATTTTTGGTATTCGTATGTAAACACATATTAATATTAATATCAATTGGTCCGTTTTCAACTTTTATATAAAATGTATATTGTTTTTCAAAAAAAAAAATACACAACGCACATACGTGTCAGACCAATTGGCGCCTCTTGTTAAATCTAACATACAAGCGCCAATTGGATTGACAACATTAAGTGCATAAGTCAATCCAATTGACGTCACATTTTTAACTTAGAGAGCAGATGCCAATTTACCTGATATCAGTTCTTCAAAGTGGAATAGTTTGAGAATTAATCTAAAAATAAGTTACTTTAAATTTTTTTTGAAACAATGGATTATTTGAATAAAAAATTTGCGCGTGTAAAATTGAGATAAATAAATTATAATTATTGGTTGTAAACTTTAAACCACTTTAAAAACAAAACTTTACCTTATAAAAAAACACTATAATCTAAAAAAAATAAAACATTAAACTCATGAAACAATAATCTTATTAAATCATTATTTTTGTTATATGTCCATAAATTATAAACTCAATATTTTGTTTTTTTAAAATAAAATTCAGTTAAATTATTTTTATATAATCTATAAATAATTTTTTTTTCTCACAACCATTTGATGAAATTTGAACTGCAACCTTCAAAATAAGCCGCTCAATTTTTATTCATGACTCAATCAAATTAGATTTTCTATTAACAAGTGCTACTTTTTTTAAAAACATTATTTCTCAATAAAACTATCATTTTCAATTTTATTCTATATAGTGTAACACTCTTTGGCCTCCATATTTTCATTGATGTATTGAATTTTTGTGGATACGATGAAAGAGAGTGCAACTAAACCTCCTGAACCTGTGAATAAAAAAAAATCGACACAATTTTTGTTCCTCCTCCACTTATTTATAGTCCCACACATCTCTTCATTTCAAACCACGACAGAACCACTCCACCTTAGTTTGAAACTTTGAACCTCTTGTTGACTTCAAGCAACACACTTGTTCATTTTCTCACTGCTTTCTATATAATAAGCCAAGAGTGTGTATGTATAAGAACTTGGATTCATAGTATTATTATATTTGAGTTTTTTTTTGTGTTGTGGTCATAATTATAACATGACTATGGAAAAGGGTAGCAGCAACAACCATCAACAACAGTCATTTGAAGTTTCCAATATTGCCACTGCTGATTCCAAGTTCTTTGATGATGATGGACGTTTAAAACGATCTGGTAATCCATTTCATTAATCTCTTAACTTAAGTACTTTTATTATTTTATCAAACAAAGTTTGTTAGGCTGTTGTGCTAGTTCGAGTTGTGTCTGCGACACATGTTGGACACCAGGACATCATACACATTTTTGTTCAGAGGTTACGATATTGAGAATCTCAATCTTGTGTTTTGTTGCACAAAAACAGGAAACAAATGGACAGCAAGTGCACACATAATAACAGCGGTTATTGGTTCCGGAGTGCTGTCATTGGCATGGGCTATAGCCCAACTTGGATGGATTGCTGGTCCATCAATGATGCTGCTTTTCGCTTTTATTATTTACTACACTTCTACTCTTCTATCAGTTGGTTATCGAACCGGTGACCAACTTAACGGCAAAAGAAATTATACTTACACACAAGCTGTTAGAGCATATCTTGGTGGCTATAAGGTCAAACTTTGTGGAATTATTCAATATGTTAATCTTTTTGGTGTTGCCATTGGATACACTATAGCAGCTTCCATAAGCATGATGTAAGTATTCAATTTTAGAGTTGAATTGAAATTTGATTCATTTGTTATTAAGAAATTGTACTAATTTATAGTTTCATTTACAGGGCAATTAAAAGGTCTAATTGTTTTCATAGCAGTGGAGGGAAAAATCCATGTCATATGAATGGGAATCTTTACATGATTTCTTTTGGTATTGTGCAAATACTTTTCTCTCAAATTCCAAACTTTGATCAGTTATGGTGGCTCTCTTCTTTAGCTGCTGCTATGTCTTTTACATATTCAACAATTGGTCTTGGCCTTGGTGTTGGTAAAGTTATAGGTACGAATGATTCTATTAGTTTTTCATGGAACTTAAGTAGTGTTTATTATTTATAACATGCTGAGTTCGAAAACTATTCGAAACGAGTTTTATATATTTTCTCAACAAATTCGAATAAGAGATATGTGTTGGTTTAGTTCGGTTCAATTTGATTTATTTTGATTAAACTAGTTGGACTAATTTTGATTTGAATTTAACATGTTACAGAAAACAAAGGCTTTAAAGGAAGTCTAACTGGTATAACTGTTGGTACTGTCACACAAACTCAAAAAATTTGGAGGAGCTTTCAAGCTCTTGGTAACATAGCCTTTGCATACTCTTACTCGCTAATCCTTATAGAAATTCAGGTAAATTTATTAATCTTAACAAAAATTATAAGACTTGTGATGATATGAATATTAATAGTTTCTAAAATTGAAATCTCAAACACAAATGTTTGTTATATTAATGTGAAATAGGACACGATCAAATCGCCTCCATCGGAGTCGAAAACAATGAACCAGGCTACTTTGATCAGCAATATAATCACAACATTTTTCTACATGTTATGTGGCTGTTTCGGATACGCTGCTTTCGGAGACTCGAGTCCCGGAAACCTTCTAACTGGTTTTGGTTTCTACAATCCTTTCTGGTTGCTCGATATAGCCAATGCTGCAATCGTTATCCACCTTGTTGGCGCCTTCCAAGTTTTTTGCCAGCCTATTTACTCAGCAGTCGAGAAAACCGCGGCTAAAAGATTCCCGGATAACGATTTTATCAACAAAGAAATTGAAATTCCGATCCCTGGCATTGTTTCTCCGTTGAAAATCAACCTCTTTAGATTGGTTTGGAGGTCATTTTTTGTGATCGTAACAACTATAATATCAATGCTTCTACCGTTTTTCAATGACGTTGTTGGACTTATCGGAGCTTTTGCATTTTGGCCTCTAACTGTGTATTTTCCGGTTGAAATTTACATTGTTCAAAAAAGAATACCAAAATGGAGTACAAAATGGATTTGCCTACACATTCTTAGTGTTGCTTGTCTTATGATTTCTTTAGCTGCTGGAATTGGTTCTGTTGCTGGTATTGTTACTGATCTTGGAGTTTACAAGCCATTTCATGCTATGTACTAGTCATGTAACATTATTAGTTTAGTGTTCACTATCTTCAAGAATTTAGATAGCAATAAAAACAAGTTTTGTTCTTGCTCATTTGAGGTCTCTAGGATGGTTGTGTTCTTGTTAATCTTGTACTTTTTTCCACTTTTATGTAATCAATCTTTCTAATTGATTATGTAATGTGAAATCTAATAATATAAGTCACATTTAAGATGTTAATGTGTGCGACAATTAATAATAACAACTAAATAAATTGTCTTAAATAACAATTAAGCTTAATCTGTGAAATAATATAAACAAATTCAAATGAACAAAAATAAAATAAAAGAGAGAACACATAAAGTTTATTTAATTTATTTTATTAAATCAATCTATTCGGAAGATAGAAAAACTCTCTCATTCATTATATTTAAAATTTTCAAGTTTATAAGAATAAACTTTATTTTAACTAAATTACTTTTTAAATCTCTCAAACTTGTAATATATGAATCACACAAATTTAGTATTTAGAAGAGTTTTTAAATCCTCGTAAATATTCCCAAAGGAATGTTAATTCTTACAACAATAAATCTAAAGAATTTATATTCTTGTATCTCTAAGTTTCTTATACTAAGATTACACCACTTTTTCCCACACATTAACAAAAATGACAGAGAATTTGTTGGAGGATATTGTTGGACTCAAGTGTGGTGGGTTAAGTTCCACGTCGCCTACGAATGGATGAAATGTTGAATTTATAAGAGAGATGATTCATATACCAAATATGATAAATGTTTTTTATGTGTTGTTTACGTTTTTGTTTCTTAGTTTTTTCATAATGCTAAAGTAGGTGAAGTATACTCTAACGAGAAGTAGAGTATACTCTTCTTATCTATAAGAGTGTGTTAACTACTCTATTATATTTATTCATATCTTTCTATTTTACAATTTCATGAAGACGTGTTATCATCATTAAAAATAGCTTGTAATTTTAATTTTAATTTAAAGATATATGGGGAGTTGTATATTAGCTAACTCTTATTAAGCATCATTAGGTCATAAATTCTTATGTCTTTTTTAGAAAGAGGACCTCGTTGTTGAAATACGAATTAACCTTTTAGAATGCATGGTCGTAACATAAGTCTAATATAAGTGAACTTGGGTAGATTTACATTAGCAGGCATGAAACAAAAAGCATTTGAAATTGTATCTAAGAATCTATGGTTTTTAAGATTTTTAAATTCTAAAAATGATGTACGTGGATTGAAATGGGAGAAAGGTTCATAATAAATATGATAATTAGAAGAGGGTAGAAGGAAAAATCAAGATGGTTTCAAATGGATGGGATAAATACATGAGATCTTCATATTTTTTTTCCTTTACCTTTTCACCTTCAAACTCAGGTGCAAATTCGTTTTTTTTTCAAGATAGGCTTGGATAGTTATAAGGTTGCGGGTGAATGCGCAAAAGTAAAAACTCTAGAATTGATTGACATAGTGAGAATGAAGAAATTTTAAAGAGAAAAAAGTACAAATAAGAAGAATGTGAATGCAAAATTATGGTAGAAAACAACAAATATAATTACAATTTCCACCTTTAGATTTGGGCTGGACAAATATTTTGAAACCAGCCCAAACCACCCTACCCATTAGCCCATGTGTTTTTGGTTCGGGTGAGTTTGTTTTTCGGGTTATCGGGTTAATGACTAATGAGTTTATATGGATTTAGGTGGGCCGTTTTGGATGGTTGGTTTGGGCATTTAAAAACAGAATTTGGCCGACCCAATAGTTTAGTAATTATTGTAATATGGGTTGGACGGGTGAATCATGGAACTTGGCCCAAAAGAGAAATATCAAAACACATATCACTCTCCATTTGTTTCATTCTCACGTGTGTAATGTCTAGAGTTTCATAAAGTTCTCTTGTTCTCTCTTCAATTGAAATCAACACAACAACGTCGTTCCATCTTGCTGCCGCTGGACCACCGCGACGGCGCCACCATTTTAGATCATGTAAGTCTCTCTCTCTCTCTCTCTCTCTCACACACACACACACATAAGTCTCTCTCTCTCTCTCTCTCTCTCTCTCTCTCTCTCTCTCTCTCTCTCTCTCTCTCTCTCTCTCTCTCTCTCTCTCTCTCTCTAATCGAGTCGTCTTTAACATCCTTCTCTTTTTCAACAAGATCAATAATTTCCATTTCCACTTCTATAAGGCCAGAATATTTTGACTCAGAATAATTTTTTAATTTTTTAATTAAAAATTGTAAAATTATTACCACGGTTGTTTAGAACAACTGTGGTGATATCTTATACCTTTCATGGATTCGATTCTCAGTGCCAACAAATTCGTGATTTCTTCATTATTTTTAGTTGCGTCTTTTCATTTTTATATATTTTTAGATTAAAAAAATGAAAGTTATATCACTACAATTATTTACACTAACCGTTATGATATTTTTTTCAATTTTTAAACACTTAAAACATGACACTTTTTTATATAATTACATTAGCGTAAATCATATATCACCATAGTTTTTTAAACTAACCGTTGTGATATATTTTTCTTTTATTTTTTAATTTTTAAATGCTTAAAATCTGATGTTTTTTATTTATAAAATTACATTAAGTTAGCCATATATAAAATATGTTATATTAAACAATCGTGGTGGAATGACTTACTCACTTAAATGAAACACAGCTAGCTAGCTTGTCTCTTCAGTTGCATTTGTTCATTTCTATTAGCGAAATAATGCCATTGTCAATCTTGACGAAACAATGTCATTTTCAACCGTAACAAAACAACACAATTTTCAATCCTAACGAAACAACATCATTTTCAACCCTAACAAAATAACACCATTTTCAACCAACAACTTCATCCAACTTCGCCATTCTAGGCTTATGTACCGTCGAGGTGGAAGACGACACCAACTTCGTTGTTCTAAGCTTACGTACTGTCGAGGAGGAAGACAAAGATTCTGATAATTTTTTTAAACTTATTTATCATGTTTCTGATACGTAAATATTTTTCCCCATGCATCTACAGTGAAATTCATTTTCCATTGCGTTTGTGTTTATGTTGTTGATGTCAATGTATTGATGATATCATTATTGTCAATAATGCCATTGTTGTTGATATGCCATTGTTGTTGATGTCATTGTGTTGATGATGCCATTGTTGTTGATAATGCCATTGTGTTGATGATATCATTGTGTTGATAATGTTATTGTTGTTTGTGTATTTGTTGTTGTTAATGCCATTGTTGTTGATGTCATTGTGTTGATGACGCCATTGTTGTTGATAATGCCATTGTGTTGATGATATCATTGTGTTGATAATGTTATTGTTATTTGTGTATTTGTTGTTGTTAATGCCATTGTGTTGATGTTACCATTATTGTGGATGATGCCATTCTTGCTGATATGTCATTGTCTTGATGATGCCTTGTATTGATGATGTCATTGTTGTTATTGATGCCAGTGTATTGATGATGCCATTGTATTGATAATGCCATTGTTGTTTATGTATTTCTTGTTGTTGATGTCATTGTTGTTGATGATGCATTTGTTGTTGATGTCATTATATTGATGATGTCATTGTTGTTTATGTATTTGTTGTTGTTGATGTCATTGTATTGATGATACCATTGTTGTTGATACCATTGTGTTAATGATGCCATTATTATTTATGTATTTGTTGTTGTTAATGTCATTATATTGATGATGCCATTGTTGTTGATAATGTCATTGTTGTTGATATACCATTGTGTTTATGATTTCTTGTGTTGATGATACCATTGCTGTTGTTGATGTTGTTGTGTTGATGATGCCATTATTGTTGATGTCATTGTATGGTTGATCTTTATGTTTGTGTCTTGATGTTGATTGTTTTATGTCTTGATATATGGACTCTTCTTCATCTAGTAGTGATGAAACTACTTATATAAATGAAACTTGTACAAATGATTTTCAATCTATAGGCGAAAAACAGAAGAAGAAAAAACAAAGAGGTGCTATAATGATGGAACAATTAGCAAAAGCCCACAAATCGGGTGTCAAATATTTGATCGAGCTTAGTGACGTTTATACGATACTTGATGGTCCTCATACTTCTGTTTTTAAGAGTTATGTTGTGTTCCTTGGACATACCAAAGTTAGTATATTGATAAATGATTGGAAAGATGTATCAACGAAGGTGAAAGACATCATATGGATACACGTTAAGGTGTTAATTTTAATTTTAATCGATTCAAAATTACTTTATATAATTACTAATACATACTTATTGATGTAACTGTGTAGTTGGCATTGTTTTTTCCGATGATTCTAAGTTGAAAAAAATATGGATTACTTATGCTGGTACGTGTTGGAGGGGCTTTAAGTCACAACTCACATGTGACTACATTAGGAAACCTAAGCCTAAACTTGAGATTTCGTGGGTGAGATGTAATTTTCTTGACAAAAAGGTTTGGAAAAAGTTTGTGAAGTCTCTTAGTTCTGAGGATTTCCTGGTTAGTACGAATTGTATTTTCTGATAATTTTATGCTTATGCTTTATAGATACAACCATGCGATTTAATATTTTTCCTATGTTTAAAACAAGTTAAAAGTGAAGTAGGACAGCTGAACAAGGCAAAAAAACAAATACCCCTATGGATTGTCTCGTGGAGGATACATGAAACTTGATAAAATAATGGTTGCTGAAAAAAAGACAACAACTAGGAGATAAGGACACCATGAGTCATGATCTCAACCCATCTCTACCATCATGACATGACAAGTAGAAGATGGCTTGACAAATATAAAATGGAGACTACATTTCAGATGCCTCAAGATTATTCGATGAGAAAATTGTAAGTTGGATTTGTTGTGCGTGTGTTATGTGTTATTTAAATTAATTTGGTAATTAATAGTGTATATCTTATCATGTTGTGTATGATTTGTTAGTTATGTCGCCCCGTGAAGGTTCTTTTGTTCCAAAACCACGACATGATATATTAGTAGAAGCAATCGGAACAAAGGAGCATGGTGGGTGTGCATGTGGTGTTGGAGATGGCATCGGCCTAAGAGTGTGGTTTGATACATCTAAAAACACTCTGGAAAAGTGCAAAAAGAAACGATTGAATAACTTCAGAGGAAGTTGGAGAGTCAAAAGAAATATTTTCAAGACGCGTTAGCGGCAGAGGGGGAAAGTCGCAGGAAAGACATGGAAAAGTTATATGTGGTATGTGAGAATATTATGATATGTGAAATATATGATATATATTATATTTTGTGTTATTGTGTTTTTTTTACTCTTTCATGTGTTGATATATGAAATATATGATATATATTATATTGATATTTGAAATATAGAAAATCATTGAAACCTTCCCACAATGTACATATGCAGATGATGATGATGATCAATTGCCTGAAAGAACTGTTGTATATGGTGCAAGCACAAAAAGAAGTTGTTCAGCCGCCCTATCGATAATGAGATCCATAACGAGTTATTGGCTCCTTTATAAACAATCATATACCAAAATATTATGCCACCTTATCGACATGACATAACTAACTCCTCTGGAGCTAGAACATGATCGAAAGTTAGAGTGTTTCTATGTCGATCCTAAAGATATAAAGGATATGGTCATTGAAAATCAGTGGTTGGACATAAGGTTACTACAAGTTTTGTGCACGTAAGTATATAAAATTGAATATCTCATTATGATTTTGTGCATTCATCAAATACTTACTTTTTGAATTCTTCACTTATTTTTTGAATTTTGTTTAACCATTTAGGTACATTAACTGTGTTTATGTAGAATTAAATAAATCATATATTTATGGATTCTTGGATCCAGTTGATATTCGATTTATAAAGAATTATGCAAAAAAGATGAAATAATACATAACATCACGATTAGATGGAAAACAAGCCGATTACTTAACACCATTTATCCATGAGTGAGTAATTTTAAAATTGTGGTTTTTCTATTATATATAGTTAGTTTCCATGTTTAACCAAATACTAATTATATATTCTTGTGTTCATTCAGTAAACATTTTCAGTTGATCATCATATCTCTTCGGACAAATATGGTAACTACACTGTGTGCCTTACACCATCCACTTGAACCTAAGATGAAACAAATCATTACTAGTTAACTTTATGTTTATGAGAATCTTGATAATATTTTCTTTTACTTTGTAATTAGTTTAGCGTGAAATATTTTTAAATCATTTTCAATATACAGGATTGTGGAGTGACACTATATTATGAATAATTCTAGAAAAAACTCACATTTTGTACGCCCAAGGTAAGTGGATTACTTGTGATATTCATTCATATATATATATATATATATATATATATATATATATATATATATATATATATATATATATATATATATATATATATATGTGTGGTTATATATTCATGAAATGTTTAAACTTGTAGATTATGAGACAAGCAGAGGTATATGAGTGTGAGTATTATGTAATAAAATACATGTTAAACATTGTCTCTATGGACATTATTGATTCTTGGAATCAGATATATATTATGTCATGAAATGTTTACAATAACATGTTTTTAACTTAAGTTTTCTATTATATTTCAAATCATTTGATATTCAATTTTCTTCATTTTTTTGTAGACGTTTAACGAAAGGATACCTTTTTCTCCCTCAATGACTTAAACGACATCCGTAAATGTTAGGCTTTTATTTCAATGCGCTACTTGAAAATGGTGCTAATGTATGACTTTGATTTTGATGTTTGTAAATATATTATTTTGGCTTAACTTGATGTTTGTAATATATGGCAATGGTATATACATATTTCTTTGTAAATAATATTTCTGCCTTTGATAATACAAGTTTGTAATATATGGAAAAATTAAATTAAATTTAAAAAACAAAATATTTTACCATGATTATTCACAATAACTGTTGTAATAAGTTGTGTGCCAATTAATTAGACACCATACAATCACTTGGTTATATATATATATATATATATATATATATATATATATATATATATAATATATATATATATATATATATATATATATATATATATATATTATATATATATATATATATATATATATATATATATATATATATATATATATATATATATATATATAGCGCTACCTAGTTTATCATAATGGTCACAAGTCCGTGGTGGAAAACATCATACTTTCAACCACACCTTACCTCATAACGGTTGGTCAACCGTGATGATATCCTTTTTCCAACCGCTGTGAAATGTGTTTTCCGTAGTAGTATCTGTTTTGTTGCACACATTCTGTTTTTTATTCTGATTTTTGTGTGTTTTTATAGATTCTTAAAATTCATATTTATCTTATCTGATTATGGTTATGTTTGTGTATCTCAGGAACACATTTACATAACTGCGAAGAATCCATTTAAAGCATGACCCTACTTCTTATATCCTGAATTCATGGAATGATGTTCTTTGTAATGGTGGTAATGTTACTGGTGTTGTCTTTGATATGTTTTTTATGTTCTTTGCCATTTATCTAATTTGGTTTTCATATCTAATTTGGCCAGAAAATCGTGCAATTTATGGAATATGCATTATGTCATACCTTGAAAAATACGATGCTTCGCGAAGCGCAATCACATGCTCACGGAAAAAATGTTCAAACTGAGTCGTCCTCAAACTTTATTTATTCAAATGAAGGAATAGAAAAATATCGATAAAACCTTTGGAAAAGAATATGGTCGTCGCAACCATATTTGGGTTTGGGATTCGATTATGAAAGGGGAATGTATTAGTATCCCTCATGTCTATTGTACTCAACTGGAACCTTTTTGTTTAACTTGCGATTGAATGTTAGCTTATGTTAATTATTTACTTCTACTGATTAAAAATGAAAAGGGAAAAAAAGGGTTGCAAAAAGTTTTTTATTATTGTGCCTGACGAGATTGTGGGTCTCGCTCTTACGTATCTCTGGGTGCAATAGAGAACTCAAGACATATGTAGTTCTGGGTAAAAAATGTTTGTTTATTGATTGGTTTTAGCGAAAGCTATCTTGTATCAATCGACTGAAAATATTATTTTATCCAAAACAAGTGAGGAGTAAGCATTTGCATCACATTGAATGGATTTCTATGTATCAACATTCACGGGAAAATATCACTTATCTCAACTCAATGATTGTGGATGAATCATTGATTTGCATCATCTTGAGACAAAATGTCTTTTGTTTTTTAGAAGATTTTTTGAGATTGCACGATGGTGAAAAAAAGAGTTTGATTGGTTGAATGTATTTTATAGGTGAATGACGAATGTTTGATGAAAATGATACATAACCCTTGAGATCAAACATTTAAGATTCTACCAGAATGCTAGATTCCAACGGTCCTTTTTCATTTGAATTATTTAAGAAAATTGTTTGATGGACAATGAACGCTTGATAAGAACAAGACATGTGTCTCATAATCAATTATTCAAGGGTTACGTCGAAATGCTAGATCCCAACGACCCTTTTTTGTCCAAGTTAATTAAGTATTTTAGGAGCGAAAGAAATAATGAATGGCTAACCCAAGATGCATGTCTCAGGACCGATCATTCGAGGGTTCTACTGGAATGCTAGATTCCAATAATCCTCTTCTTTCATAATTATTTAGAAAAATGTTTTAACATTGCATTTGATTTAAGAAAATTCATTCGATATTTGATCGAGGTTTGACTCATATTAGCTTGAAAATGATTTGTGAAATGTTTGAGATTAATTTGAAGTTGTCTTTGCTTTGAAATGATAGTGAAATGTTACTAAGATTATTTACATGCGCGATATGAACATGGGTAGATATTATCTAATTAAATGATTATAGATAATGAAATTAACTAAACAAATAATCAAACATATCATTTACCAAAATAAAAATAATTAATTAAACTAAAAAATTCAACTAATTAAAAAAATGATTTAATCAATTAACAATCTTATTGGATAATTAAATATTCAAGAAAAGAAAAAAATAAATAATGAAAATTAATTTTAAAAAAAGAAAGAAATAGAAGGGGTGCAAATGGTTGGGCAAGGGTGTTAATGGTAACACAAAACCAATCATGAGCCCAAAGCCCATAAAAAACCTAATATAATAATATAACACAAAAATAATAAAAAATATTAAAACTAAGAAAGAAAAAAAAACAAATAAACCTAGCAGCTATGTGAGGATGCAGCGCCCTGAGTGTTTTCAAAATTTCCATAATCGTGAATCATCAGCTGACGCGTTGCAAAAACAAAGGGAAGAAAAGAAGTACCTTTATCTCGATTTCTTACATTTCTCATTTTCGTTTCAAAAAATGTAGAAGAAGGAACTTTCTTTTTGCTCTCCTGTAAAACCTCTTACTTCTCACTCTCTCTCACCTTTCGGAGATGATAGTGTATCAAAATAGAAATCAAGGTAGTTCTTAGTGCGATGGTGGTGCGTCATTTTTCTGTTATCGAGTGTTTGTTGTTGTTAATGTTGTGAGAGGGAGTTATGAAGGTTTTGACATGAGGTTCCCGTCGTGGTCGGCGTTGGTGGTTATAGGTGTTTTGATGATCGTTTCGGTGTGGTGAAGTCCATGGTTATTTTACGGTTAGCACTTCAAAGTGAAGTAATAAGGCGGTTAGTGGAAATAGGCACAGTGGTTTTGTCGATGATATGACAGTTCGTAAAAATAAGGCGATGGTGCATTTTTTATGATAGAGATGTTGAAGGTGGTGGAGGGAAGAGTTGTGTTTGGAGAATGGGTGTGAAGCTTGCTCAGAAGAAAATTGGTGGAAGGGGGAAAAAATGAGTTGAAGTCTTGTTCATGGTGAGTTCTGTTTCACATGGAGTGGTGGTTTTTGATGTGTGGTAAGGTTGTAAAGAGAAGGGTGGTTCTATTGGGAAAAAGACTATTGTTATAAGAGGTTTTTAATTGACATTGATAGTGGAGAAGCCATAGTTTATGGTTGGCGTCTTACTTCGAGCAGTGGCCACAGCTGCTGCTGCAAATTGATTTACTACCTTTGACACTAAGAACTAGTGGTATTGGTGTGCTCAGTGAGATTTTTATTTGGTGAAGAGAGTGATATGTGTATATGGTAGTGAAACAAGCATGAATAAAGGATAGAAGATTGTTGTTGTTGAAGGTTCTTGCGTGAAGAAGACGACATGGTTGGTATGTGTTTTTGTGTGTTGGTCTTAGATGTTGTGATGTTGGAAGATTTATATGGATAAATATTGTTTATGTCCAATTCAAGTGAGATAGATAGATAGATAGATAGATAAATAGATAGATAGATAGATAGATAGATAGATAGATATAGATAGAGATAGAGATAGAGAGATAGAGATAGATAGATAGATAGATAGATAGATAGATAGATAGATAGAGATAGATAGAGAGAGAGAGAGAGAGAGAGAGATGAAGCTTATGAAGTAGCAGGGTCTCAACATGAAACAAGCATGGAAAAAACATCTTTCTACAACCTTGTTTTTCTATTTCTTTTTTAAAAGAGTGAGAGGTTCACATGGTGTGTATAATGGGGGAATTTTTGTCATTGAGTGGGGCGCGTGATCTCCTTATGAGAAAATGAGAAAACAAATTTTTGTCACTTTTCTTAGCCACTAAACTTTCATTTTTCTCTTGTTTTTTCTTTTGAAATCAAATTTGAGAGAAAGATCAACTGTATGTATGTGGTGTGGACGATCTCTTTTGTTGTTGATTCCTGTCCTCTCTCAAATGACCAATGATAGTAAGATTTATAGCACGACTTTAGGGTTACCAATTCAACTTAAAAGTCTAAACTACCCTTGGACATTTATTTGGAATTAAAATGAGTTTAACACAATTAAGTGAAATAAAAATAAAAATGTTTCTAATAAAATAAAATAAAATCAAAATAACTATTCTATTAATTCTATTTTTTTTTTACATTTTTACTAACAAAATAAAAATAAAATGACTCAAATGTATGAGGTGAAATATCATCTCTACTTTGACGCAGATGATGCAAATGTCACGATGAATGCAATGGTTTATTGAGTGAGGAACAAAATTGGAGTATGACATATTATATCTGCATCTGGTTCCAACTCCAATGCCTTTCTAGGTCAACAGACATCTTCAGGAGGCAACATTATGTATGAGGTGAAATATCATTTCTGCTTTGATGCACACATTTTGTTTCTAATTCTGATTTTTGTTACACATTTCTAATAACCATTTTGATATTATCTTGTATACTTTTGTAGGTTTGATAGATTATATTCACTGCAACAACACTAGAAGCTGCTTATAAAGAAGTAGGGTCAATGAACATGAAAGTTATGATTGGTTGTTATGTTATTAAATTTATATTGGTTGTGTTAATGTTACTGCATGTATTTATGTTGCCTATTTGAGCAAATATTTATATGCTCAAAAAACTTAGATTTTATATGGTCCTTGTAAGTATTAAATTTTCTTTTAGTAACTCAGGTTGGTTGTTGTAATATTACTGAATTTGCTTTTGTTTTAAAATGATAATAAAGTTTTAATTATCTCAATTTAGACCAGATTTAAAGTGATGAATGAGTTCAAATAACTCAATTTTTTAAAATACAAATAGTCAGATATTTAGTAATAATTTTTTTAGCAAAGTAAAATTTTGAAAAGCCCAATAAATAAAAAATTAGATTTGTGATAAAAAAAAGAGAAGGGAATTTCTTTTCCCACCTTTATAAGTTCTCCCAAACCCTTGGCGAAAAGTATAAAATGCCCATAGTTTTCAGATATGCATCTCTGGATGCACCATTTCCATACAAAATAAGCATAAATGGTTGATCTTTACTCAATTTGCCAAAATTTAATTTGGAGATGCAGCTCCATATGTGTTTTTAGGGTTTGTCCACATATGCATCTCCAGATTAAACCTTTTTGTTCAAATTCATTAGTTTTTTCGGAGATGCGTCTCTGAACACATTTTATTTATACATAACGCACAAACATACCTTATTTCTTGTCCTTCTTCATATTACACCCCTTCTTCATTTTACATTAAACTTTTGAGATACCCCCATTAGAGCTCGTGAGCAACATTCTTCCATACAAATTTTCAAGGAACAACAATACCTCTACTTCAATAATTTTTTGAGTAAGTTTCTCATTTAACTTTTTTTATTAATGTGTTATGTAAAATAGTTAGTTTTAAATGCATTAGATAGTAGTCACATTTGAAATAGGTAAATGTTAGCGACATAGACTATGATTTGGTTGCATTTTGGGTTGTTAGGGCAAAACTGATGTCTTTTTCTCGTATTTTTCGTGAAAAATGGCTGCAAACAACGACGAGAGGGATAAACTTCAGAATGAGCAGGCCATATCTAGGTGGGGTACCGCCCCTAAGCCTCTTGACGAGGATTAATCGACTTCTAGAAGTCGCTTGTCACATGTGTCCTCATACTAGGGGAAGCTCACATAGAGTGAGAGGAAGCTCCTACTACACATGATGGTGTCCCTCCACTTGTATACCCTTATTTATGAGGGCTCTCTGACACCTCTTTATTGATATACTATAGAGATCATGTTGTTGGGCATGTCTGGGCCGAAGAAGTATATTTATTATGGGTTGTTATTTATATGTTTTAAAAAATTCCCTGTGATTGATATGTTTTTTTAACAGGAGTGCGGATGTACGAGGTTTGCTAATCACACCAGAAAGACTTTGCAGCTTTATCAGCTTGAGGCTAACTGGTTCCAAAGTGTCATCTGATACTCCATTATTGTTGGACTGTGTTGCTCCGGGTACAAGACCATTAGTCATGGCATGCAAGGGGCTTTTGCTGAGAGATGGAATAAAGAAATGCCATCTTTCCACTTCCCCATTGGAGAGATGATGATTACACTAGATGATATCACTTTCCTTCTACATCTTGCTATCAGGGGGAAGTTACTTGATCATTCTAGGATCAAACATGATGAAGCCCGTGAGATGATGGTCATTTATTTGGTAGCTGGCTCGATGGATGCCCTGGTACAGTGTAAGTGCACCAGAGGTGCTCATGCCAAATTTCCATACTTGAAGAAGCTCTATAGAGAAAACTTGGAGTTGTACAAAGATGTCGAAGGTGGTGATCTACAAGTTACCTACCATCTGGAGTGTTCTTTGATGTATTTCCTCGTATTCTTGGTTGGCACGTCCATGTTTGTGAATAAAAGTGCAACCTACATCGATGTGACAGAACTTAAGTGCTTCATCGACTTGTCGATTATCACGAGTGGAACTAGGGCCGCCAGTTATATGTGCATACCATTCTGATATCCCTCTTCGAGTTTGCTCCTAACAACTTCATTCACGAACATCTTGATGACATGCTGGCGGATTATGAGAGTCATCTGGTAGCAGAGGAGTATCGGTGCATGTCAGCCATATCTCAATGGATGTACGTAGACAGTTGCATGACTTGGTTCTATAGTGTGTCACACTCTGTCATGACATCAGACACTCCTGTACGTCCATCTAGGCAGGCTCATGAGGAGATCCTAGAGAATGAGCAGGCAAGTGATGACCATGCCATTGATGTATTATCGATCTGTAAAAATATTATGTGGATTATGTATGGGGGTATAAAGTTTGGGCGTGGAGATGATGTGGTTTCCCTCGCACGTACCATTCTTACCAAGTCACAAAATGCCTTGGGTTACCAACAGCAGAGAAGGAGTCAGGGGTTAGGATTAGGCATACATAGTAGGTTATGTTTTTTTTTATATTTTGGGATGTTTTAGTTTTATTTTCTATACTTTGAGAATAATGTTTGTAATATTATGGGATATTTTTTAATTAATGCATTACCTTGTTCTATGGATGTTCGTGTTTATTAATGTTTGAATTGAATTATGACATTATTAGTCGGATTAAAATGACTTTTGATTAAAAAAATACAAACTTAGAACAATGTTTCTGTCCAAGATGCATACTAGTAAGATTTTGGAGATACATATCCAAAATAATGTTGTTTAAATAGCTTTAAAAATTCATACAGTGGAGTTTTCGTAGATGCATCGCCGAATATACCCTAGAAAGTTTAAAAAATGCATCTCCGGGCCAATTTTTGGCAAAATTAGGATGAAGGTGTGTCTGGAGATGCATCTCCGAAACACCTGAGGGAAATTTTAGATTTTCAGAGGTTTGAGCCACACCATAAGGGTGGAAAAATAAATTCCCAAAGGAGAATAAATGAACATATTTAAAACTGCCCCGTCATTGGCCCAATATGTAATAAAAAATTAGATTGATTTTCAAATTGGCCTATTTATTGTTAAACTTGAAAAAAAATCGAGTTATGAACCCGAACCCGAAAAATACCGAATCTAAAAAAACCGAACCTTGAACCGGCAAAAAATGAGCCTGCATTTCTTAACCGATGGTTATACTGATTTGGGGTTTTAGGCCCGAAAGCCGAACCAGCCCAACTGTTGTCCCCCCTACTTTAGATGTAATTCTTGAACCACGATCAAAACCTGAGTGACACATTGCAAAAAGAGGAAAGCTTTGGAACTCACACAATGGACTATTAGAGATGGCCAATTAAAGAAGACTGTGCACCATCATGATCTTCCTTACTAGGAAAAATGGGTGTTTAAAACAGTAGCAATATTTTTCTAAAAGTTCAAAGGATTTCTAACAATCTTTGAATTATTGATAAAAATTGTGAATGAAAAATATTTATTTGCTAATTAATATTTTTGGGACCTCTGTTATAGTTGAAATTCGAAGAGTAAAAATATCTTCAAGTGACATAAAATGAAAGATCGAAGATATCATGGAATGATATATCCAAATCAGAAGAGAATATAGACGTAAAGGAAGATGAACCCAAGAAATGAGATAGATAATTAAAGAACAAAATATATTTAACGTATTAAATGATATTTGCCTTCAAAACTTATACACGAAATTCTAGATAGTTAAGGTAGTTTTTATCTAAATATAGTCACGCGTCAAACATGTACACAACATTGTTTGGTATAAATAAGGGGTTTAAATCCCATAAAAATTTTGTTTTTTTTCATAAGCATTGTTCATAGAAGGAATGTTAAAAACACTCTTTTTACATTTACTCTTCTATTTGGTTAAGCACATCTGAGTTCTACTATTTTTTTTGAAACCATTTTCAAAGTGAAAGACTTACATGTGTTTCATCCACACATACAAAAAAATATTTTTTAAAGAAATTATTGAAAAAATATTATTTATAGCACTCTTCTTGTCCATAAAATAAAATGGGAGTATTCCTAATACTCCTTTTGTCCATAAATATGTCAATATATGTACTATCAAGATTAGCTTAGTTAGTGATAACATGAAATAATATCACATTTTTTGGACTTGATTTAATTAAATTATATTATTATTTGATTCGATTTATTTTATATTATTCGATATTACTTGATATTTTCCTTCTATTTATTTCAGGTAACATTATTTGAAGCATATGTGAAAAAAGAAAGAAAAGGGGGTGCAAAAAGAGGATTCTCTAGGAAAAGCATTCCACTAAAGTCCAGCCCAGAAACTACAAGGAAAAGCGCTGTGACGCTGTGACGACCGCCACACATGGTGTGACGAGCGTCACGCCCCTCTGCTTAGTGTTACGAGCGTAACACATGGTGTGACGGACGTCACACCCCCACTCCTATTCTTCTGCCTTTGACGCGCGTAACAGAAGCACTTCTCCCCTATTTCTCCGCTTGACTCGTTGACACGTTAGAAAACCTACTGAAGGAACTTTTAGGAAACGGTTACTTTATGGATGAATATAAATAGACCTCAAGGGATCCAATTGAACCTCCTCTCCTTTCCGCCGTGCAAGTTTTTACAGCAATATATTTTCCAGCATTCCATTTTCTCAGCATTTTTATTTCCTTAGCATTTTCTTTTCTTTTCTTTGTTAGCTTAATTTTTTAGGCATTCAATTAATTTTCTCACAATAGTTTCTACACCGGAAACTATTGTGTAACTTTTACTGGATCTAACCTTACGTTAGATCATAGTATTTTACTTCTTTGTTTTTATTTTACTGTCTGATCGAAGATTGTGAAGAACAAATCCAACCGGTTTGTGGTGGAGTGTTCAAGCATCGAAGCTAGGGAACAACCAAGATTTCTATTAATTTTACAGGTTCATTAATTTATTGTTTTAACTTATATATGCTCTGTGCTGCTGTTTATCTATATTGTTTGTCTGATATGGCTGTATTTAAGCATAATAATTGTTTAGGTCTGTTTAGCATGTCCGGCTAAATAAATTTAGATATCGGTATGTAAGGTAAGCGGAATAAAGGAATCAAAACTGAGTTGGTTTAAATTTATTTCAAAATATAGTCACTCTTTTTATGGTCTCAATTTACAGAGTTAATACCAAAGTTTTTGTACGAGAGTAAAAGACATAAAGAAGTTAAAATCAATAGAACGACGGTTTGAGCTTTTAACTGGACAGTGTAAATTGGACATTAACTTTAAATCAGGGCGAGAGCAATTTTTAAAGTTAATTAAATTCTAATCATTTTCAAAAATTATTTTTAAAAGTTAAATGTGAGGACGAGAGTTAAGCATTTAAGTTTAATCATATAATCTAAGTCAACAGAGCGAGAGTTTGAGACGAGGGTGTTTAAACGGTTAGTATTTTCTTAAAAAGAGTTTCTATAGATTCTATTGTTTTCAAAAAGTGATTTTAGATTTAACTAAATAGTGAGAGCGTACGTTAATATAAAGTCATAGTCTGATTCAACAGAGCGAGAGTTTGAGGAAAAGACTTTTAATTAATAGTGTCTACTGAAAAGACTTATTTTAAAGCTAAGAAACCAACGAAGACTTGATTCCCTAATTACGACGAACTACATACCGATATCCGTGTTATTTAATATTTAATCTAGATCCAATTTTAGTTTTACTTCTCCCCCTAATCATCAAAGTATCATCCGCCTTAGCTTTATGAAGTAACCTTAGAAAAACGGTATATCGATTCATTAAGTCCCTGTGGGATCGATATCTTTTAAAACTACGCGATTAAACTGTGCATTTGCAGTTAATACCCCAATCGACTCATAAAGTCGCGATCAAGTTTTTAGCGCCGTTGCCGGGGAGTTTTATTTAGTCGATATCGTAACTCTTCTGTTATGCTGTAGAGACTAAGGCATTTTTTATTTTTCCTTCTTTTTCGTTGATTTGTATGTCACACACTCGCTCACAAGGCGAACCGTACTACTTACGAATCAACGACGTTGAACGATATCTACGAGTCTTATGACGAATTTGGGAGTATCTTGCTGCAAATAATCTTCCTCCAATCGAAATTCCTGATCTTAAAAATCTCCTTCCTTCGTCGATACCCGAGATGGCAGAACCAGCTCGTGCTCTTCGAGATTACGCCGCTCCATCGCAAGATGAGCCGCATTCGAGTATTGCTCCACCCGCAATCGAAGCAAACAACTTCGAACTTAAACCTTCGCTGTTGCAGGCAGTGCAACATAATCAATTCTCTGGAAATCCTACCGAGGATCCAAACCTTCATTTATCCGTATTTGTCCAATACGCTGATACTGTTAAAACTAATGGTGTCACTTCAGAGGCAATTCGACTTCGTCTTTTTCCTTTCTCGTTAAGAGATAAAGCTAGAAGATGGCTTCAGTCTCTTCCTTCCAACTCAGTCACCACATGGAATGAGTTGAAGAAAGTCTTTCTTGCCCGATATTTTCCTCCAAGAAAAACAGCTATGTTAAGAGCCCAGATAAATGGATTTAAACAGAAAGATAACGAGTCTCTTTTCGAAGCTTGGGAAAGATACAAAGACATGATGAGACTTTGTCCACACCATGGTTTAGAGGACTGGTTAGTAATTCATACCTTCTATAATGGTCTCTTGTACAACACAAGGTTAACAATAGACGCCGCCGCCGGTGGTGCGCTCATGGATAAACCTTACGCTGACGCTTATCAACTTATCGAAAGCATGGCCCAAAACCATTATCAGTGGGGAAGCGACCGAACAATGGTAGAAAAACCTCAAACAAAAGGGGGCATGTACGAGATAAGTAGCCTTGATCATGTTAATGCAAAAGTGGATGCTCTTGCCCAGAAAATTGAAAGTTTGAATGTATCACCTCCAGCCATCGTGGTTGCCGTAACTCAAAATTGCGAAGTCTGTGGAATTCAAGGTCACACTCCTACAGATTGTCAACTCCTAACAGGAAGCCAAGCAGAGCAAGTGAACTATGCTCAAGGAAATCCCTACTCGCATACCTATAACTCAAACTGGAAGAACCATCCTAATTTTTCATATAAGAGTAATAATGCTTTATACGCACCAAGTCAAGCTCCCAGTTAAGCCCCAGCAATACCTAACAATAACGTTCCTAGGAAATCCAACTTGGAAATCATGATGGAGAACTTCATAGCTTCTCAACAGCAAACCAATAAAGAGTTCTTAAACCAGAATGTACACACCAACGAACAGATTAAACAACTAGCAAGTAAAGTAGATGCCCTGGCTACCCATAACAAAATGCTGGAAACACTAATCTCGCAAGTAGCTCAACAACAAGCGCCTACTGCTGCCCCAACTGATACATTTCCTGGACAGCCCCAACCTAACCCGAAAAGCCACGCTCATGCAATTTTATTAAGAAGTGGAACAGAGGTAGAAGGACCGTCTGACCCAAAGATTGAGAACCAAAACTCTAAAAAGTCAACTGAGGAAGAAGTTAAACTTAAGGAAAAGGAAGAGTGTAATAAGGAAACCGTAGAAAAAGAAGAACCTTATGTACCTCCACCGCCTTACAAACCACCTATCCCTTATCCTCAAAGGCAAATTAAAACCAAAGACGCGGGCCAATTTAAAAAATTTGTTGACCTACTGAAACAATTAAACGTTACCATTCCTTTTACAGAAGCTATTACACAGATGCCCTCATATGCTAAGTTCTTAAAAGAAATTCTTTCTAATAAAAGGAAACTTGAAGATAGCGAAACCATTACACTCACTGCTGAGTGCAGCGCAATAATCCAGAATATGCCTCCTAAACTTAAAGACCCTGGTAGTTTCTCTATACCCTGTCACATAGGAAAATTTGTCATAGACACAACTCTATGCGATTTAGGAGCCGGTATCAGTGTTATGCCCTTGTCCATATGCAAGAGACTGGAAATGGGAGAATTAAGACCAACTAAAATGTCTGTGCAATTAGAAGATCGTTCCGTTAGATATCCCGTAGGAATTCTTGAAAACGTTCCCGTGCGCATAGGTCAATTCTACATCCCAACCGATTTTATAATTATGGACATAAGAGAAGATGAAGTTACCCCCATTATATTGGGAAGACCTTTCTTAGCAACCGCCGGTGCTATCATAGACGTAAAACGAGGACGACTCACTTTCGAAGTAGGAGAAGAGAAAATTGAGTTCATTCTTTCCAAATTTTTGAAAGCACCTGCAATAGATGACACATGTTACTTCATGGATATCATCGACGAATGCATAAAAGAAACAGAATTAGAAAATGACGAATTGTCTGACTGTCGTGTAGAAGACAGACTTAACCAATGTTTAGCAATAACATCGGATCCTACCCAATGCCTCAAGAAACCAACCCTCGACCTGAAAACACTTCCCAAAAGTCTGAGATATGAATTCCTAGACTTAGAACTTGAACGACCAGTGATAGTAAATGCAGACCTAGGAAAACTCGAAACCGAAAAACTCCTACATATCTTAAGAAAATATCCAACCGCACTAGGATACAACATCACCGATCTTAAAGGGATAAGTCCTTCTATTTGTATGCACCGCATCATGCTAGAAGAAGACTGTAAAACTTCTAGGGAACATCAGAGGAGACTAAACCCGATCCTGAGTGAGGTAGTAAAGAAGGAAGTAACGAAATTATTAGAGGCATGTATCATATATCCTATATCCGATAGCAAATGGGTTAGCCCTGTACACGTAGTACCAAAGAAAGGAGGTATAACCGTGATCGAAAATGAAAAAGGAGAAACTATAACCAAACGAATCGAATCAGGATGGAGAATGTGCATTGACTATAGGAAGCTAAACAAAGCAACCCGAAAAGATCATTTTCCTTTACCATTCATAGACCAGATGTTAGAACGATTAGCCAAGCATTCTCATTTCTGCTATCTGGACGGTTACTCAGGCTTCTTTCAAATACCAATTCATCCTGATGACCAAGAAAAGACAACGTTCACATGTCCTTTTGGTACCTTCGCTTATCGACGAATGCCGTTTGGCTTGTGCAATGCTCATGCAACCTTCCAAAGGTGCATGATGGCAATATTCGCCAATTTTCTCGAAAACATCATGGAATTCTTTATGGATGACTTTTCCGTATGCGGGCAAAGTTTCGAAGAATGTCTTGAAAACCTAGAAAGAGTCCTAGAACGATGCGTAAAAGTAAACCTAGTACTTAATTGGGAAAAATGTCACTTTATGGTACAAGAAGGAATTGTTTTAGGACACATCATATCAAATAGAGGAATTGAAGTAGACAAAACCAAAATAGAAGTAATCGAAAACCTTCAACCTCCGAAAACTGTGAGAGAAGTACAAAGCTTCTTGGGACATGCCAGTTTTTACCGACGATTCATTAAAGATTTTTCTAAAATAACTAAACCTTTAACAGGATTATTAATGAAAGATGCTAAATTCACCTTCGACAATAAATGTTTAGAAGCATTTCAAACACTTAAACAAGCATTGATCTCCGCGCCCATAATGCAGACTCCAGATTGGAATGAACCATTCGAAATAATGTGTGACGCAAGTGACTACGCCGTAGGCGCTGTTTTAGGACAACGAAAGTATAAAAAACTTCACGTCATATATTATGCGAGTAGAACTCTAGATGAAGCACAAATGAATTACGTCACGACCGAGAAAGAACTTTTAGCAGTAGTATTTGCACTAGATAAATTTCGTTCTTACTTGGTCGGAGCTAAAATAATCGTTTACACTGATCACGTTGCCATTAAGTACCTCTTAACAAAAAAGGACGTTAAACCTAGACTCCTAAGGTGGATCTTGTTGTTACAAGAATTTGATTTGGAAATCAAAGATAAAAAAGGAACTGAAAAACGTAGTAGCAGATCACCTTTCTAGACTTGAAAACCTGGAACCGGAAAGAACATCGATCAATGATGATTTCTCGTACGATAAACTTATAGCTAATTTGGAAGAAAATAGAGCTGATGAACAGGTAGAGACCACCTTGGCTATATGCGTTACACCATGGTACGATGATTTTGTAAATTATTTAGCTGCCGGAGTAGTTCCACTTGATTTATCATACCAACAAAAGAAACGATTCTTCCATGACATAAAACATTATTACTGGGACGACCCTTTACTTTTCAAAAGAGGCCCCGATGGTATTTTCCGTCGCTGTATACCTGAAGAAGAGGTAGAAAGTATAATCCAACATTGTCATTCCGCTCCTTATGGTGGACACGCAAGTACATCCAAGACCTGCTCTAAAATCCTACAAGCCGGTTTTTATTGGCCAAACATATGGAAGGATGTGCATGCCGCTGTCAAGAAATGCGATAGGTGTCAACGCACAGGAAACATATCTAGACGCGACGAAATGCCACAAAAAGGCATTTTGGAAGTAGAAATTTTCGACGTGTGGGGAATAAATTTCATGGGACCTTTTCCACCTTCTTTCGGTAACAAGTACATACTCGTAGCGGTTGACTACATATCAAAATGGATTGAAGCTATAGCTTCTCCAACAAACAATACACGAGTAGTAATTAAACTCTTTAAGAATATAATCTTTCAGAGATTTGGTGTCCCAAGAATAGTAGTCAGTGACGGTGGATCGCATTTCATATCTAAGATACTCGAAAAATTATTGTTTAAGTATGGTGTAAAACATCGAGTAGCGACACCTTACCATCCGCAAACCAGTGGACAAGTGGAAGTGTCTAACAGAGAAATTAAACAGATATTGGAAAAAACAGTCGCTACCTCGAGGAAAGACTGGTCATCAAAATTACCCGAAGCTTTATGGGCATATCGAACCGCTTATAAAACTCCCATAGGAACAACCCCATTTAGGCTTATTTATGGTAAATCTTGCCACCTCCCAGTGGAGTTAGAACATAAGGCCTATTGGGCTATTAAAAATTTAAATTTAAACTATAAGGCTGCCGGTGAAAAGCGAATCCTTGATATAAACGAATTAGAGGAACTTAGACAAGACGCATACGAAAATGCCAGAATCTACAAGGAAAGAACGAAAAAATGGCATGATAAACGTATATCGAGAAAAACTTTCAAACAAGGCGATGTAGTCCTATTGTTTAACTCTAGACTTAAGTTATTCCCAGGAAAACTACGCTCTAGATGGTCAGGCCCTTTCCAAGTCACTAATGTCTTTCCTAGTGGGGCTGTGGAAATTAAGGGAAAATCTATTGAAGCATTTATCGTAAACGGGCAGCGTCTGAAACATTATCACTATGATGAAAACAATGAAGACTCGCAAGTCCTGCACTTAGACGTATTGTCTCCTAAATTTATAGATTAACATTTAATAGTTTTCTGTCGAGCTTGCGACATTAAACAAAGCGCTTCGTGGGAGACAACCCACAAATTTTTACTATTTTTTCTTTGATTATTCTTTCGATTTTATTCAGTATTCATTCTTCATTTGTTTTATTTTATAAAACTTTTCTTCTTTTCTTCTTTCGGCATCTGGCCAAATCTTGACAAAATTCTTGTTTTTCTTTTCTTTAGTTAACATTAACCTGATGGGACATATTGATCGTATGGGTATCAAATTCCGAGGGAGAGCTCAGAGACAAAAATTTGAAGAACTAGCGGAGAGAGAGATGCACCCAAGTTTTTATGCTGATGATTGGGCAATGACTGTCCTTGGACTAAGAGAGAGTGTCCTATATCTGCTGAGTCAAATATGGTGGGAAACCACACCTATTCGAAGATAATTTGTTACCTACCGGAGGCTAACTCTAGAATTCCTTAGCTCCCTGATCTATTTACCAAACCATGGAAAAGGAATAAACTGAGGTTTCATTCAGTTCAGGATGTTCAACATGGAGTATCAGTATAACATCCAAGAATTTACTAACCTTTTAGGGTTCCCTACTTCTTTTGACACATTCACCATGAGCCAAGAAGACTTTTTTGAATATAGAGAGCTTGAGCATTTTTGGGGAAGTTTGACAGGAAATGACGACCCCGAGGAACATGAGTTTCTTTCTGGAAACATACATAACCCGGCCTTTCGTTATTTCCACAAGATCCTAGCACACACTCTCTTTGGAAAAAGATCCAACATTACCACGGTATCACGTGATGAACTCTTCATAATATTTTGTGCTTCCCAGAACCGTCCAGTGAATGGTGCCACTTATATGTTGGCGAGTTTTGACCGCCTTATTCAAGACGACCGTGCACCGATCCTAATAGGAGGATTGATAACTATGATTGATAATGCTATTGGATTGCGCCAACCCATGCTTGATTTGAACCCTTTTTGTGGCATTGAGCCTATGAATATACCTTTCCTCTTCAACACTATGTTTATAGGAAACCTTGGACCTGAAGAGTTTGAACTAATAATTAACAACCAAGTTCTTTACCTATTCACCATGCCTAGTCCGATGACTAGTGTCCATAACCGAAATAATTGGCTCTACAACCTAAATGGAATACCTTCTCCTGTTAGATCTGTTGAATCCATCCAAGATTATGAGATTTGTGACGACCAGATTCCTTATGCTGAGTCTGATCCACAGACACCAACTGGTTACCATGATGTTGCCTCTCCACCTCATCCTATCCCGTCCGCAGAATCGGCAATACCTGATCTTAGACATCATATGCCCGGAACTGATTATAACACCGCCATTCAAGCTTTGATGTCCGAACAAGATGCCATTAAAGAAGAGTTAACTAATATGGGACATGAATTCATGGAATACATGGGTAGAATGACAAATCAATTTCACGAGTTGCTACACCGTGTAAATTCCTTTACTCCTCCGGCCAGAGATTCTACAAGTGGCTAGAAGAATTGTAGTTATTTAGTTTTAGTTTTAGGAAATTTATAGTTTCGTTTGACATTATTTTTATCTTAGTATTTACTTTTCGCCTGTTTTATTTATCTTCAAATGTTACATTATGTTTATTTTATTGAAGCTATTGGCATTATTGGTTAAATTTTATTTTGATTTATGCAATATCTACAATTACCAGTAATGATATTCACTATATGCTACTACTTACATATCCTATTAGAGAAAAATATATATATACACTATGGTGTGTAGTAGAATAACATACATGGCAATTCAAAAATATAACAATAGCAAATATAATAAACAAAACCAAAAAAAATAAATAATAAAAACAATTTATGAAGCACCCACGTAAGCAGTCACGAGTGCCAGTGACCGTTGCAAGCTCACCGGTGTGACGAGAGTCACACAAGCCATCACGGTCGCCACGCAACCCATGACGCCCGTAACACACTTTGTCACGAGCGTGACAGCTTCAGAACAGGTGAACGTTGGTGACCGTTGGGGACATGACCGTTGCTCCCCATCTTTTCATTTCTCCATTCAACTCACCTTTACTCCATTCCACTCACATTCATCCACATTTATTTTCCCCTCACCCACTCCTCCTCCCAATTCCAAAACTTTTCCTATAAATACCTACAATACCTTTCTTCCTACACCACATCATTCCAACAAACCACTTCTACACAAATATATTTCATTATCTTTTCCTTATTTTTACCTACCTATCAATATGGCGGAGAACCAACATCAAGCACAATTCGGAAGTATTATTTTCCGATCTGAAGATGATAACTATCAACAGGAACAGTTTGTTCGGTTCCAACAACGCGGTGTCCTATCTACCAGGTATCCTGATTTAAATTGCTTACAAGAATTAGGATTACTTCAAGGTGTGCAATGGATGCTTCGGCTTTCTGATTTAACCTTTCTTTGCACACAAAATCACCCTACTTACCCATCACTCACCTTAGAGTTTTTAAGTTCTTATTCTTACACCACTCCACCCGGTGAGGACGAATACTTAACCGGTACCGCAAATTTCTACATGTTCAACACCGAGTACTCACTATCCCAGGACCAGTTGAGTGTCATGCTACACTTTCCTGTAGGAGACCAAGTCCACCCAAGAATCCCTCCGAACTCACAGTGGCACATAAACGCCTTCGACCTCTTTGGAAAAATATCCGATGTGGAAACCAATAACTGGGATGCACTACTTGCTTCGCACATACACAACCCCACTATCCGGTATTTTATCCGTATTCTGCAAAACACCATTTTTGGAAGACCCAACAACAGTAAAGTCAATGCAAAAGAATTATTCTTCCTCCACTGCGTCTTTTCAATCGACACAAAGGTAAACGTTGCCTCTTTCTTACTTCACCATATTCGTACACTTTGTGCTCGAGACCGTCAACCTTTTGTGATTGGAGGATTAATAACCACCATCGCACTCGGCTTAAATCTAGGGAACCGACTTCAGAATTTACAATCTCTGCCACCCCTATTTATGGATATAAGCTATTGTCGCTCCAGCCGCTTAATCAAAAATAGGGTGGGCGGCAGGTATTATCATATGGTGAATAACCAAGAAGTCCCAAGCGTTGTTTTGCCCAACATTGCCCTCACAGATGTCACCAACCCCAACCGATTCATCTACGATCTGAATGCTCCCGAACCTACCGAGCCTACACAAGCAAACCCGCCCCCTGACGAGTTTGATGAAATGGAGCAGGGTGATCAAGATCCTGAACAACAGTCAGCCCCGCTTAATCCTTCCGATAATGTGGCTGGTCCATCCTCCCAACGTCGTCGAAGAAGAAGGCCTGCAACAAATGATGACATCATGGATGCTATTGAACATCAAACCCAACGGCTTGATGCTATGCATGCGCAGAATAACGAAGTAATGCAACTGATGCGCCAGATGCAACAACAACAACAAGAAGCGAGGAATGCACTAACCGATCAGCGGTTCACTGACTTGCTCAACAGGTTTGATGACTTGGAAGTATGGCAACGATCACTGGGGCCAAGAACAAGAGGACGCAGACAGAATTGAGTTTGGGTTCCTTTTTCTTTTCCTTTTCTTTCATTTTTTTGAAACATTGGGGTCAATGTTTCATTTAAGTGTGGGGGGGAAAACTTTGTTTCAGTTATATTTATTTCCCTTTCAATTTTTCCCTTTCAAGTATGTTATTTCCCTTTCATATATATATATATATATATATATATATATATATATATATATATATATATATATTATATATATATATATATATATATATAAAATATATTTATTTTAAGTCGAGTGCCTAGTGTGAAAAATCTTTATTATCTACTCCCCTTAATTTTCTTGAGCCATAACAAAAATTCAACACACTTAATAAGTATAAAGGTTGCTTATTTTATCAAACTTGAGTAAAATTAAGACAAAATTATTACCGCCCCAACACTCTAAATACCTCAACATGTTAGATCAGGATAAGTACCTATTATACCAATTCCTTGCACTTTTAGTTTTGTAGTAACCCCGAGTAGTTTATACGAGAAGTCGGCACCATCTTAATAGCAAACTACGTGGAGAGTCGATGGATATAAGTGAATGATTCCCAAAACAACATATTAAAAACATTGTATGAACGATCCATTGTGAGTTGGTTCAGCGGACCCTACAAAAACATTGTATGAACGATCCATTGTGAGTTGGTTCAGCGGTTTCTGGTGCTGAACTTGGTAGGGCGGACTACGGTCCGATCCCCCGCAATTTGCAATGGACTAAATAACGAAGTTATCCAACTTATGGACCAGAACTTCTAGCTAAAAGGGGATCAGAATCGCTAACCGGTTACTCCACTATGTTCGCGAAAAGATAAAGGGCTTAATGTGATTTCGCTAGAATGAAAACGGGTGAAATAAGAGTAAAAGAACTAGGCTAGCTATAATAGCACGACTCGAACTGGTTTGCATAAGGTGGGGTTATCTGATGTTGTGACGGTAGTTGTTGATGTTAAGACTAAACTCAGGTTATTCCTAAACGAGATTTACTTGCAACCTAGTACGAATTGATATGTGTTTGGAAATTTCATCTGGCTAATATTTTAAATCAATCTCTACATTGTATCTTGCTTGAGGACAAGCAAAAGTCTAAGTATGGGGGAGTTTGATAACATGAAATAATATCACATTTTTTGGACTTGATTTAATTAAATTATATTATTATTTGATTCGATTTATTTTATATTATTCGATATTACTTGGAATTTTCCTTCTATTTATTTCAGGTAACATTATTTGAAGCATATGTGAAAAAAGAAAGAAAAGGGGGTGCAAAAAGAGGATTCTCTAGGAAAAGCATTCCACTAAAGTCCAGCCCAGAAACTACAAGGAAAAGCGCTGTGATGCTGTGACGACCGCCACACATGGTGTGACGAGCGTCACGCCCCTCTGCTTAGTGTTACGAGCGTAACACATGGTGTGACGGACGTCACACCCCCACGCCTATTCTTCTGCCTTTGACGCGCGTAACAGAAGCACTTCTCCCCTATTTCTCCGCTTGACTCGTTGACACGTTAGAAAACCTACTGAAGGAACTTTTGGGAAACGGTTACTTTATGGATGAATATAAATAGACCTCAAGGGATCCAATTGAACCTCCTCTCCTTTCCGCCGTGCAAGTTTTTACAGCAATATATTTTCCAGCATTCCATTTTCTCAGCATTTTTATTTCCTTAGCATTTTATTTTCTTTTCTTTGTTAGCTTAATTTTTTAGGCATTCAATTAATTTTCTCACAATAGTTTCTACACCGGAAACTATTGTGTAACTTTTACTGGATCTAACCTTACGTTAGATCATAGTATTTTACTTCTTTGTTTTTATTTTACTGTCTGATCGAAGATTGTGAAGAACAAATCCAACCGGTTTGTGGTGGAGTGTTCAAGCATCGAAGCTAGGGAACAACCAAGATTTCTATTAATTTTACAGGTTCATTAATTTATTGTTTTAACTTATATATGCTCTGTGCTGCTGTTTATCTATACTGTTTGTCTGATATGGTTGTATTTAAGCATAATAATTGTTTAGGCCTGTTTAGCATGTCCGGCTAAATAAATTTAGATATCGGTATGTAAGGTAAGCGGAATAAAGGAATCAAAACTGAGTTGGTTTAAATTTATTTCAAAATATAGTCACTCTTTTTATGGTCTCAATTTACAGAGTTAATACCAAACTTTTTGTACGAGAGTAAAAGACATAAAGAAGTTAAAATCAATAGAACGACAGTTTGAGCTTTTAACTGGACAGTGTAAATTGGACATTAACTTTAAATCAGGGCGAGAGCAATTTTTAAAGTTAATTAAATTCTAATCATTTTCAAAAATTATTTTTAAAAGTTAAATGTGAGGACGAGAGTTAAGCATTTAAGTTTAATCATATAATCTAAGTCAACAGAGCGAGAGTTTGAGACGAGGGTGTTTAAACGGTTAGTATTTTCTTAAAAAGAGTTTCTATAGATTCTATTGTTTTCAAAAAGTGATTTTAGATTTAACTAAATAGTGAGAGCGTACGTTAATATAAAGTCATAGTCTGATTCAACAGAGCGAGAGTTTGAGGAAAAGACTTTTAATTAATAGTGTCTACTGAAAAGACTTATTTTAAAGCTAAGAAACCAACGAAGACTTGATTCCCTAATTACGACGAACTACATACCGATATCCGTGTTATTTGATATTTAATCTAGATCCAATTTTAGTTTTACTTTTCCCTCTAATCATCAAAGTATCATCCGCCTTAGCTTTACGAAGTAACCTTAGAAAAATGGTATATCGATTCATTAAGTCCCTGTGGGATCGATATCTTTTAAAACTACGCGATTAGACTGTGCACTTGCAGTTAATACCCCAATCGACTCATAAAGTCGCGATCAGTTAGAATCAAATAATTGAAATACATAACTCAAATGAAATTGTATCATTCAATTTTCAGATTATAAATTTAAGTGTGCACAAGTAAACAAAACGTTTCAACAAGAGTCAAGTCAAGTTCTAGAGTAACTAACAAACATGAGTGAAATCACACAAGAAAGAAAAAAGAAATGAATTTTTGTATATTATCCATTATTAGGATCAAATCTCACAAAGGGCATTGATCAACAACAAATGATGCACAATTCAAAATTTAGTCCTACTTATCATACTAAGAATGCACAACAAATCACTCACATCACACCACGAGTCTTTAGTCAAGAAAATAGAGAAATTACTCACACTTGTAACCCAAAAAGAAAAGAAAAAACATGCATTATTATTATTATTATTATTATTTTAAAGAAGAAACAACTAAATGAAAAATAAGAAAACACAACGCTTAAAACACACATTATCCTCAATGAAAGAACATAAATATAAAATAAGAGAGAGAGAGAGAGAGAGAGAGAGAGAGAGAGAGAGAGAGAGAGAGAACACACCCGAGTAGTTAAGGCGGATAGATGATCACATAAGTAGTATTTCCCATAGAGAGCTCTTCTACAATCTCATCTTCCAAAGTAGGGCTCTCATGAAGTAGCTTTGGGCAATGTCTTTTAACCTTGAAATTTTTATTAATGCCTTCGTCTTTTAGTCCATGATCAAAGAAAAATCTTCGATAAGTAAAAGCGTCGAATGGGCATGTGATAGGGTTATCATTTTTAAAATATCAAGGATCAAAGGATTAAGGGGTTTCCCTACTACTTTTGTTCCATCTTCAAGTGGGATCTTATGCATATGCATGGATGGGCTAATATCACGAGTGTCAACCAAGGTCCATCTAATCTCATTCTTAAGTTTCTTTAATACATGTAACAACATTTTCTCCTGTTCAAATTCAAATTTAGATGAAATTATTACATTCAACTTTTCTTCTAATTCTAAAAATGCATATTTTAAATTTGCAGGGAGTGACTTACGCTCTAAAAAGATGGTAGTGAAGGTGAGAAAAACACAAGAAGGGGGGTTGAATTATGTTTAATTTTCTTAAACTTTTTCTTATATTAGTTCTGATTGATCTTAATCAAATTCTGAACACTTGGGTCAGAGTCTGAATCAGAGTCACTCATAGTCTGAACTCTTAAATATCTTTATCAAATTCTGCAGTAGAATCTAACTCTGAGGTAAACAAACGATAACAATGGAATATAGTTCAGAAACAAGTAAAGTAAAGAAAGATACACAAGCAATTATCCTGGTTCCTCTTAGAACTTGAGAGTATTCCAGACCCTTTGTACTTCTAAGGAATTTCCACTATAACCAAACTGATCACAAATGCTTAACCATGCAAGCAAGAGACTTCATTTGCTCAAACATGCAAGTAAGAGACTTATTTTCTCAATACCATAAGAAAGAGACTTCCTTTACTCAAACACATAAGTAAGAGACTTCAAATGCTCAAGCACTAAAGCATGATGTTTCTGACTCTATAACAAACTGTTAAGAGATTTGCGTAACAACTACACTTAATATATAATCATAGGTTTTGAAAAAATACAAATTAGAAAGACTCTAAGACTTAAGAAATTCTAAAATATACAAGTGTTAAGATGTTCTAAGTATAGTAAATTTGATAGAGTGACTTCTCTTTGATTGTCAAGGTTCAGAGTCTGTAGCAATGTATTGTATTATAGCTTGGTAGTCTTCTTTTTCTAATCTTCCGCTTCTTATATAGAGAGGGGAAAAAATACATTGAATACTTTCACCAAAAGGTTGGATAACATTTGTACTTGATTAGACACATCGATAAAATACTTTATCCAAGAAAAATTATCCGTTGAAGCTCAAACATTAAAGGAGAGATTTTTCCTTAAGTCCTTACGTGATCAAAATGTATTTGAGTGTGTTAGAGTTGCCTCGATTAAAGAGACTTTGCTTTCGAGGTTGACTTTCTTCAGACTTCACTCTTCAGAGGTTGATCACTTCAAAATCCACTTCTTAGCCAGACTTTCTTCAAATTTTACTTTTTCAGAGTTTGGATCTTCCATCAGAGCCAGAGTCTTTAGAGGAGATCTTCAGAGCCAAACTCTGATCTTCAGATGCAGGTTCCTCAATCTTCTTTTCATCTGTTCTTAATCATATAATCATGCATACTTAAACAAAATTTAGACTACCCAATTATTCTTTTAATACTTTGTTATAATCAAAACCCAATGGATATGGTATCAACCAATTTTGTTCCAACAATCTCCCTTTTTTTATAATGGAAAACAATAACATTTAAGAATAATGGTTGTTAATTTAATTAACATGTTGACTTCAGGGTCTGAGGTTTGTAAGCTCCTCCTGAGTCTGATAGTCTATAGGGTGAGATTTGTAAGCTCCCCCTGAGTCCTATCCAGGTTAATAAAATTCCTTTAACGGAACAATAAGATTAATCTTCATAAATTAAATTAAGCAGCAGTAGAATAATCATCAGACTTAGGTGCTTAAATACTCTTTTATCTCCCCCCCCCCCCATTTGTTATCAACAAAAAAGATAAAAAAGAGAACATAAAAGATACTAAAGAAAAGTTTTAATTCACCAAAAAAAAAATATTCATAGCATAAGTTCAGAAAAGATAAAATAAAGGGGTGAATAAATCCTAGATCCTAAGGTTTCATCTTATCATTTCTTCTCCCTTTTCTTATTGCTCATGGCTTCCTGATTAACAGCAACAGAAGTCAACTTTGCTTCCATAAGGTCTTGTCTTTGACTAGAATAAGCAACATACTCTGAGGAGATATACTTCAGACTTTCAAGAACTGATGCCATAAAGTCTGTGAGAGAATCCCATTTTTCAGCATAAGCTAATGGGTAAGTGGTTATTGTTCTCTCAGCAACCATATTTGATAATCTATCAAAGAGAATTATTTTATATTCTTCCATTTTGGATTTGATATATGGTGGATGAGGTGGAATATATGTTTGTGGAATGCCAGTTTGTAAGGGAATGGATAGGATTGATATGCCAGATTCTGACACAACATTTGTTCTTTTGGGAGAGGAAAGATGTTCAGATGGTTGGTTTTCTTGAACAGTTTAGTTAAGGATGGTTTCACGTAGAGGTTGGTCCAAAGAAATATGTTCAGTTTTAATCTGAGGTTCAGATGTAATTTGAACTTGAGATTGATTCTAAACAAGGCTAGGTTATGGTTGAGGTGTATGTCCAAGTGATGGTTGGGGTGTAGATTAAGGTGAGGGTTAAGGTGTAGGATTAGGTGAGGGTTGAGGAGTAGGTTGGTGTTCTGGTTGAGTTTCAGGTTGAGGTTTAGGTGAAAGTTTAGGTTCTGGTTGATCTTGGGTTACATGTTCAACTTCAAACTGAATAGATAAATTATTATGTTCAGAAGTTGTTTCAGCAGAACATGCTTGGTCATTTTGTAGGTTTTGAAGGGTGAAGATTTGAAGAGGGATAGCTTGGATAGGTCTAATAAATACAAGTGATAGATAAACATGTTTGAGTTTAATACCAACAATAGGATCAAAATTTGATTCTGAGCTAGAGCTTGAAGAAACTTTCCCACTAGAAACATCAATAGGGGGTCCAAACCTGATGTTTAGAGGTGAAGGTTGTTTAGAATAAAAAAGTATGTAAGTGGTTTCTTATCATTTGTGGTTTCACCAATAGGATGCTCATAATCAACTGGATTCATAGCATTCTCAAGAATCTGAATGATAGGTGTTGGGTTAGGGAAATCCATCACAAGTTCTGATTGTTGAACATGTGATGGAGTGTGTTTTGGAGATGGTTTAGGTGAAGGTTTGGGTGAGGGTATTGGTGATATATGGTTAAAAGTAGAAGAATCAAAATAATCCTCAAAGATATAGTTCATATTGTTACCTGTCATATAAAACTCCATAGCATCTGGTAGGCATGGCAACATAACCCATAACCGCGGGTACCCATCTGAACCCGCCCCGAACTTGACGGGGAAAGCTCGCTTTGACTGGGTTTGGGTTCGGGTTTTCCTCGATTAAAAAAATGGTGACGAGTCATATAATGGGGACACTAGTACCCACCCCAAACCCTCCCCCGAACCCGCCCCGTTTATTTCATTATGTACATTATTACATAATTTTGATAACTTGGAATATAAAATATGTGGCCAATGTTTTAATATTTTGATTTGTATTAATTATTTAAAATATTTGAAATACATGTATGAAATTTTTTCAGGTTGTTTTATTTTATTATTTGTAATGTAATTTGATTTTGGAAAAAAATAAATAATTTTATTAAAAATTGATTTTACTAAATGGATGATGGCGGGACGGGGATACCCGAACCCGTTTGGGACGGGTTTGGGTTTTAATTCTCCATCTCCGTTTGGGTTTGGGATAGGGAACGAGGATTTTTTGGGATTTGGGTTCGAGTTTTGGTTTGGGGGAAGTAAAAAGTGTCCCTGCCCCTCCCCATTTCCATGCCTAGCATCTGGAGTAGCTTGATCCTCTTCACCAACAACTTCAAAAGAAATATTGTTAGCACCTTCTAATGTAACTCCTTCTGGTACACTAGAAGCTTCAACTTTAGAGGCACCATTAGCAGACTTCAACCCAACTATAACTTAAGTTGCTTAAACTTCATCAGTCTCTAGAACTTTTTCTCCAGCAGTAACTTCTTCCAACTGAGCAACAGAAATTGCAGGTTATTTCTATGTATGATTCAATATAGCAGAGACAATTAGTTGAGCTCCCATATGAATTTCTTATTCTACAACCTTTTGGGCTCCAACATCTGTAAATTTTGTCCTCCTGACCAAAGATACCTCAACATCTTTTTCTTCCTCTGCAATTTAAGAAGGAAGAATCATATTTCTTAACTTCCTTTTATTTACATGTTCATCGGTAGTGACAAAAGATGAAGATATCTTCTGAGGAGTATTTCCACTTCTTGTCTTAGAGGGAATCAAGACACTGGAGGCAACTACCTCTTCAATTTCCTTTTTAATCTCATTTTTTTGCACAACCTTCTTCTTATGAGGCTTTTGAACAATTTACTAAGCACCAGAAGCCATATGTTTTCTTTTATTAGAAGTTTTATGCAAGTCAATTGTTTTTTTGGTAAGTCTTCATATCTCACAACCACACCAGCTTCTTTTCTTGCCATTTCAATGTATGTCCTAAATACCTCAGGATTATCATGCTTGGTAATTACAAGATAATCCTCAAGATATTTAGTTTTAGCACTTTTGACTTTTAAGGGTTCTTTTGATAACACCATTTCATTCTTCTATAGAAGCTTCATGTTCTCCAGAACAGAAGCAGAAAGAATGTTCCCATGAATCTCCTTCAGATCCTCATAAGCAGAAACAACTGTTAGGGAGTCAATCAAACGACCCTGATGAAATAGTTCAAATAAAAGTCTAACATATGGTACTTTCTTCTTTTTGTGCTTCTTGCAATCCTTGATAGCTTCACACAAATGATGAAATACATACCAATGGATATTGATGTTCTCTTCATTAACCAAATACCATATGAAGTGTCTATTGTCCCGAGAGATTTGGTCAGTGCTACACTCTCTAGGGATTAGACATCTAATGAGGATCTTGAATAGAAGCTTGTAAGGAGTCTTCATGTTCTTCACCTTTCCAAAGTTTGAACAAGTTGATGTATTTTTTGATAACTCAAACAAACTTGTTTTGATAACATCAGCTTTTGGACTACTTTCCTTGGAGTTTAGATTGAATCTTCATGTATTTGACACACCAATAAGCTTGGCCATAATCTTTCGTGTGATGGTGACCTCAACACCCATCATAGATGACCTAATATCTGATTCTTCAAACTGTTTTAGACCCATTTCCTTTATACTCTTCCTGTTTAAGGATTTGTCTTTCATCACCATCTGATTTTCTTCCATAGAAGTAGCAAGGTCATCATATACTTCAGCTCTTACCCAGAAGTCCTTGACCAGATGTGGGTAAGTTGGACCATTAAACATATCAAAGAATGAAGACCATTCTTGCAATCTTAAGACATTCCAAAAGAAATAATCATTTAGATTGAAGGAATCAAAATCCACAATCTTCTCCATAATGAGCTTCAGATCCTCCTTATTGATATCAATGGTTCTAGGTTTGACGCATAGAATTTTACCATAACCGAAATTCCTAGGTGCTTGCTGAGAAGATGACGATTCCATTGCAAAATTGGTTTTAGGGTTCTTGGGGTTTCTTTTGAAACTGGTGGTTTTCAAAGAAAGCTAGAGAACAAAAGTGAGGGAAGTGAAAGAAAGAAGTGTGTGAGTCTGATTAAGTAGCGTATTTTGAGTGAAAAATAATTTTGATCAAAACAAAACTTAAAGACAATGTAGGCGAGATGCATAGTTTCTTAAGATAAATCATCATAATCTAAAGGGGTTTTACCCAACAGTTACAAGCCACGTGTCAGAAGACGTTTTAGATTCATGAAACATAAGTGGACATGTGTTAGAGACAGTTGAAAAGTTTTCTCCACTTGTATTCATATCAGAGGAAATTAGTCTTATTCTGAGTTTTAGAGGTTGAGATGCTTTAGAGGCTACTATTCACTAAAAGCTAGTCCATAGCTTTTGATCATAGTAGCTTTTGATCATCATCAGACTTTACTTCTCCAATCAGATGCAAGCATAAACTTTAAAAGATTTTTAAGATGCTTGACTCTGAGATAGAATAAGATTCTTTGCAACTTAGATAGAAGTAGTATTATCATAGCGAAATATAATTCTACTTTCATAAATATGAAGTTATACTAACTAATATTTAGAATACAAGGTTTTGAAACTATTGGATAAAAACAAAGAAATTGTTATACCTTTCTTTATGCAGCTTCTTAAGGAACCACTTTATTCCAACAATGCTCTTCTGATAACCATATGGGTCTTTTCAGAGACCATTACAACTAGATGAGATTTAGTGGTTAATTAAGCATCTAAAGCACCACCTCCTGATTAATCAGCTTCAGTCTTTCCAGTACCAGTAATCTGTTCTTTCTGGTTTCTTCCATACTCCACATTTTCTTCCTCCTTATAAGTTGGGATTTGGAACATAGGTTTCCCTATTGTTATATGTTGTAACTAGCCATTTTCCTAGAACTGAAGTTATTGCTTTGTTCTTTCCTTTCAGTATATCTGCAGCAAAAATAATCTCACTTTTTGGTACCCATACTCTTATGGGTCCTTTGAGATTAGTTTTACTAGGCTTCCTTTTATCTTGATCCTTTGATTTGTAATAAGTCTTTGGATTATCCAAGACCTTAGATTTAAAAGTTTGTTCTCTTGAATGAATCTTATCCTTAGGTTCTCGACCTTCCAGAACCTTGTAACTAGATGTCTTAGATTCTATCTTCTTCAGAACCTTTGACTTTGAGGTCTCATGTTCTGATTCTTTTAGAACCTTTGACTTAAGTATCATTAGTTTTAATTTCTTTATAACTATTGACCTTGAGGTCTTAGGTTTTGATTTCTTCAGAATATTTGACTCTATAGTTATAGGTTTTGATTGGTTTAAAACCTTAGCATTAGAAGAAGGCACAAACTAAGAGTACATCCTTTTTTGAGCAGAGCTTGAAGAAGAAGGATCTAATGGTTTAATCAAGGTTTTAGTCCTTGGTTAAAAGGTTTTTGATGATAACCAAGACCTTCTCCTTTGGTCTTTCTTAATCCATAGATCATGGAAGCAAGTTTAGATCTTTCAAAATCATTTATGATAAACTCTTGAAGAGTCATTTCATGCTCACTCAAGGGTTTATCATACACTTTACTTACTTGAGAAATATGATCCCTTTAAAGAGATTCATATTTCTTTTGAGATGCTTTTAGTTCATCTTTCAAAAGATCATATTGATTTTTCAACATTTTCATGTGTCTGGCTTTCTCCTGACATTTATCCATAAGATCTTGACAAAAGGTAATTAAATTGGATCTAGAGAGTTTAGAGAATACCTCATTTGCATCCTCTGAATCTAAGTTAGGATTAACTTTTGATTCTGTGTATGAGAATGTTGAAGCCATCAAAGCTAGATTGGCTTCTTCTTTTTTCTCATCAATTTCTTCTTCATTATCAAGTTCATCTCGTGTTGTCATGAGACTTTTCTTGAACTTGTTTCTGGAGTTTTTCTTTTGGAAGCTTTCCTTTTTAGCTTTGTCCTTTTGAAGCTATGGACAATCAACTATAAAATGATCAGGCTTCTGTCAATTAAAGCACCATTTATGATCAACTTTATTAACTCTGGAGCTTATGCCTCAGAAGCCAAATCTTCTTCTAGAGAACCTCATATTCTTGTTAGCTAGATGTTGAAACCTCTTGATGATAAAGGTCATTTCATCGTCATCAGCGTCACCATCAGAATCTTCTTCATTAGAAGCTTCTTCTGGTTTCCAAACTTTTGAGGATCTGACAACTTTATCACCATATTTCTCTACCATGGACTTCAAAGCCAATGATTTAGATTTCCTTACAGGCTCATCTCCATTCAACTTGTCTCACGACTCTAGAGATTTCTAATAAGACTTTCAAAACCTAATGTGTTTTTAAGTCTTTAGCCTCATGGATTGTTGTTACCTTGGGTTTGTATCTGACTTGAAGACTCCTAAGAATCTTCTTGACATGATCAAAAGTAGTATATCTCCTATTCAGAACCTGAAGTCCAGACACAAGAATTTGAAACCTATAAAACATGGTTTCAATATCTTCATCTTCCTTCATTTTGAACAGCTCATACTATTAAACTAGAAGGTTAGCCTTAACTTCCTGAACTTGTTTATTCCCTTCGTAAGTATCACATAAGGATTTGAAGATGGTCTGAGCAGTAGATTTATCAATTATTTTGAAATACTCATAATGAGGTAGAGTATCAACCAATATGCCTCTAACTCTATGGTGTTTTCTATAAATCTTTTTTTTTGAGAAGGTATGAGAGAGTTTTTGTCAAACACCATTACAACACCATTGAATTAAATGCCAATTCCATATTCCAAGATATCCCATAACTCATCATCAAGACCTGTGATGTGAATATACATCTTGCTTTCCCGCCATTCAAACTAAGTGGAATCTCCACTGAAGGTAGGAGGTCTAGTTGTATAATTATTTCTCTCAAAGGTAGTGTAATCATGATTAGCAACACCAAGAGGTTTGTGAGTGCCACCAACTGAACCAATTCCAGATTCATCAACCATGAAAGAATATGTATTTTTCTCAAGATCTTTTCTGCACCACTGTTAAATGTCTAGCACATATCTTTTCTTATTTTACTTTTGATTGATCTTAATCAGATTCTGAACACTCAGTTCAGAGTCTGAATCAGAGTTGAATATCTTTATCAAATTCTGCAACGGAATATAGTTCAGAAACAAGTAAAGTAAATCAAGAGATACAAGCAGTTATCCTGGTTCCTCTCAGAACTTGAGAGTAGTCCAGGCCTGTTGTACTTCCAAGAGATTTCCACTATAACCAAACTGATTACAAATTCTCAAGCACATAAGCAAGAGGCTTTATTTTCTCAAACACTAAAGCAATAGGCTTCTGACTCTATAACAAACTGTTAAGATATTTGGGTAATAGCTATACTTGATATACAATCGGAGGTATAGACAAAATACAACTTAGAAAGACTTTGAGACTTAAGAACTTCTAAATTATACAAGTGTTAAGATGTTCTAAGTCTAATAAATTTTACATAGTGACTTCTATTTGATTGTCAAGGTTCAGAGTTTATAGTAGTGTGTTGTATTATAGATTGGTAGTCTTCTTCCGATCTTCTTCTCCTTATATAGAGAGGGAGAAAAGAGACATCGAATACTTTCAATTACAAGGTTGGATAACCTTGTAATTGATTAGACACATCAAGAAAATAACTTTTTGTAAGAGGAATTATCTGTTGAAACTCAGACATCAAAGGAAAGATTTTTTCCTTAATTATTCACGTGATTAAATGGTCTTTGAGCCTGTCAGAGTTGCCATGATTGAAGAGACTATGCATCAGAGATTAACTTCCTTCAAACTTTACTCTTCAGGGGCTTATGACTTCAAAATCCACTTCTTGGCTTCTAAAGCTTCTGAGTCTGGATCGCTAAATGCTGACTTTCTTCAGAGTTGACTTCTTCAGAGTCTTGATCTTCCATCAGAGCCAAAGTCTTCAGAGTATATCTTCAGAGCCAAATTCTGATCTTCAGATGCAGATTCCTCAAGCTTCTTTTCATCAGTTCTTAACCATATAATCCTGCATACTTGAAAAGATGTTAGACTACTCAATTATTCTCTTAATACTTTGTTATCATCAAAACTCAAGGGATATGGTATCAACCAATTTTGTTCCAACAACTTGCTCATTGGATGGTAAAATTTTGACAGTAGGAACTACATTTACATATGCAACATCAACTTCGTCAATAGAAATCTCATAAGAAATATAAGAAGAAATATCAACTTGTAAAGCAGCTTCGATTTCAACACAAACTGAACATAAATGAGTATCAATGCAAGCATCACAAGTATAAATGTCATCAAAATCAAACAAAGAAGGGAAATCATCAAAAAGTGAATCAGGTGCAACGTGTTCTCTTAAGGTTCTATTTGGATCAACAATGATATGATTATCAAATTCAAAATCAGAATAAAATTAATAAATAATCAAATAAAGTCACTATCAAACATGACTAATAAAATCAAAATCAAATCAACACAGAGTTAAATAAAATCACTATCAAATATGACTAATAAAATATAATAAAAAAATAATTAAAATAAAATTTAAAATTATGAAAATACGACTAAAAATAAAAAAAATAAAATATCGAATCTACAATTTTTTTGGATTTTTTTGAAAAAATGAAAATAGAAAAAAAAATCAAATATAATAGGAAAACGAGGAATTTGCGATTTTGAGGGTCAAAATCCCTTAGAAATTTCTTCAAAGGGAGTAATGTTCTTTTATGATTTTCTGGAAAATAAATCCTGAGCAATTCGAAACAGTAACTTACAGAGTCACCTGATAGACTGAGATACTTACCACTATACTACAACTCTGAAAGTTAACAACCAAAAACAAAACAAAAAACAAAAAATTGTTAACAGGACTATAAACTAGGATTCTAAAATTAGCTAAAATCAACAAAGTCTCTGGAAACTGTGTTAATTTGATCCGTTGTTGCACACGAGTCAAAAATAAGTAAATAAGCGTAGTATACAATAGCGAAAATTGATTTGTATCGCAAGGACTCTAAGTTAATTTAACCAAAGGAAAGAAACAAAAATGAGGGAGTTTTATGTTTTCGGACAATTGAAAATAAAGAAAACGATTACAATTATGATTAACAGATTAATCTACTATTTTGGTATTTCAGACTTATCGTCAGTTATTATATCACTAATTTTCTAAGCTGATTCAATTCCTATTTAATTAAAGTACTGATTAATAAGCGTGATCAACACTATATGAATTATATTCCTAATTTCTGCATTAAGCATGACATCTGAAGATCGGGCACAGTTAACGAATAAGATAAGTTAACACGCGAAGTTCTGGAACATGCATCGATCAAATTTAATCAACCATATTATATGCAACTCGAATTAAGCAAAAAAGCATACACAAAAACATGATTGAAAGGAATCGGATAAAAAATCATGATATAATAACCTCAAAGTCTTGATGAAATTCTGAAACAGTAGATTAACATTGGAGTTTAGTCGGCCATGTAATCCTAATGCTCTCTCTAATTCCGAATAACTGTGTAACTTTCCCTAATGATGAGTTTAGCTTAAATAACAAAGAAACTTGAGCTTTAAGAGCACCGGCCCGAAAAAGATAAGTTGGCCCAAAATTAACTAATTTATTTTTATTAAGTCTAAAATGAAATTTGGTTATTTGACTACTCTTCACTATGAATTGGTTTCTGACTTTAACATGAAACTTGTAGCTTTTTATCTTAGATTTCTAATGCAATTGGAACGCATAAAAAAAAAATCTCTTAGCTCAAGTTATGATTTTCACAATGAGAAGGTGTCAAATTACTGCTTATTCAAAAAATAAATGAAGAAAATAAATAAGAGAAAAATTAAATTAAAATTGGAAAACATACTAAAAACAATAGAAATAACAAGATAAAGTATACAATTTCCATAGCACAATAGTAAAAGAGTGTGCATTAAAATGCACTGATCAATTCAAGTAATGTATCTTCCACCCTCTTTATGTTCTTGTTGACACAATAATTTTGATTGTCTCCAGCCTTGCAATACGTGCATAGACTTCCTGGAAATCAATACCAGGTTTTTCCAGAAAACCTCTTGCCACTAGTCTTGCCTTATGATTGGAAATTCCACCGTTTGGCCTTCATTTCAGCTTGTAAACCCATTTCACATCAATTGGCTTCTTGATTGACTCTTCGACAAGCTCCTAGGTCATGTTCTTCTCAATTACCCTGAGTTCTTTTTGCATGGATGCTAACTAATTTGAATCATTCATGGCTTGATAAAAATTGATTGGTTCTTCTTCATCCATCATCATTGCTTCTTCTATTAAGTCACCATCTGCATCGACTGCTTGATCAGGAAATCTTTCTTATCTAGCTATTCTTATCGACTCAGTTCTTGATCTAGTCGATCTTCTAACATTCTGCTCAGGTGGTTCTTCATCTCGATTGGTTGTGGCTTCAGTTTGTTGATCTTCTTCAAAAATAATTGAGATTTTGTCTGATTCCTGTCGAGCTAAGCCATGACTCCAATCCGACCATTTGATTTCATCAACTAGAACATCTCGATTGATCACAAGTTTATCATCATTTGGTGAATGCAGATTGTATGCATCAGTCAAATGATAACCTATGAGGATCATAACTTGACTTTTGATAATCTAGTTTCTTTCTCAATTGTTCAGGTACGTGCCTTAAGCTAATTGATCCAAACACTCTAAGATGACTAACATTCGACTTTACACATGTCCAAGCCTCATAAGGAGTCCTCTAAATCATCTTCTTGGTTGGACACCTATTTAGAATATATATTGCTTTCGAAGCTGTTTCACCCCAAAATATCTTTGGCATATATTTAGCTTTCAACATGCTCTTAGCCATGTTCACTATACTTCGATTCTTTCTCTTACCTATGCAATTATATTGAGGTGTATATGGTGAAATGACCTCGTGTTCTATACCTTCCTCATTGCAAAGTCTAGCAAATTCTTGATAGGTGTATTCACCACCACCATAAATTTTTAGTTTCTTCAAGTTGCATCCACTTTGTTTCTCGACATGCAATTTGAACTTCTTGATTTGTGTGAATACCTCACTCTTCCTTTCAATAAGGTAAATCTACATATGTATCGTGAATTCATATATGAAGGTTAGGAAATATTATTTACCTTCATTTGACCTTACTTCAAATGGTCCACATACATCAAAGTGAACTAGATCCAACTTTTCCTTCGACCTCATGGGCAAGTCATGTTTGAATGCTTTCCTAGTCTGCTTTGTTTTACAACATTCCTCACACACTTGACTTGTTTCTTTCACCTAAGGTAATCCATGCACCACCTTCTTCTGGTTGAGCATACCTAAACTTTTGGAGTTTAGATGTCCATACATATGATGCCATAGACAGTTCTTATCTTCTTATGTAGTCAAAGCAAGACACTTGTGATCAACTGTGTTGATCTCTACTTTGAAGGTCATGTTCTATGCCAATGGTGCCTTCAGAATCAACCTTTCATCACCATGATACACCTTCATCTGATTATTTTCTAGATTCATGTTATACCCTTTTGTGAGTAATTGACCTAAGCTTATCAAGTTACTTGTCATCAAAGGTACATACAACACATCAGTGATGCTAGCTTTTTGACCATCTTTTATGAAAACAGAGATATCTCCTTTTCTACTTGATGTGATGTATCTGCCATCTGCAAACTTTATCACTTTCTCAACTGATTCATCTATCTTGGTGAACCAATTTTTATTACCAGTCATGTGATTAGTGCATCCTGAATCCAGGTGCCACATGTTGGTTTGCTCAGTGTTCGACTAAGTGTCGAACATGAGTAACACATCATCAGAATCACTACCTTCAGCATGTGCATACTGCACTTAATCTCTATCTTTCGCTCATGCTTCCTTCTTTCTTCGACAATCTCGAGCATAATGGCAAAATCCTTGATAGTTGTAACAATGTACCTCTTTCATGTTAACTTTCTTCTCATAATACTTGTTGCTCGTGCCTTTCTTGGTTGAATCAAAGTGATGCTTTGAATTCTTCTTGACTTCTCATCATTAACAAGATATTTTCCCTGCTTCGCCTTCTCTTTCCCAGATTTTTGATGAACCTTGCTTGTAGTGCCTGATCTGCCACATTCTCTTGTTCTGAGTTCCTCTACTTCAGCCTCATCTCACGAGCCTCTAATGAAGCTTGAAGTTCTTCTAACTTCATCTCATCTAGGTTCTTTGACTCTTCATTTGACACTACAATGTAATCAAAACTTGCAGTCAGAGATCTCAACACTTTCTCAATCTTCTGCAAATCGTTGATTGATTCACCACATGCCTTCATCTGGTTTGTTAACAACACCACGCGTGAAAGGTATTCTGAAACTGATTCATCTTCCTTCATACGAGTAATATACAATTGCTTTCTCAACGTCTGCAACTTCACTCTTTTCAGTTTTTCATCTCCGCCGAACAAGTTCTTCAACTTATCCCACGCTCCTTTTACTGTTTCTTCTTCAATGATATTCTCGAACACGTTAGGACCCACACAATGGTGAATCAAGAACATAACTCTTGCATCTTTTTTCCTTCATTCCTTGTGTGCAGCTTGCTGAACGTCGTTCACATTTTCTTCCAATGCAGGTACTTCATCGTTCACGATTTCAGCCACATCTTAAAATCTGAAGATGACCTTCAGCTGCGCAACCCACCGTTCGTGGTTCTCACCTTTGAAAATCGGCAAATTCTCTGAAAATTGCGTTGATGTTGTTGTTCCATTTACCATATTCTCTCTAAATAGGAACATGGCTCCTTGATACCAATTTGTTAAAACAAAAGAGTTTTCAAGAAAGAAGGGAGAAGAAGAAGAAGAAGAGAGAAAAGAGAGAAAAACTATAAACTGATTTTTTGTGTTAAGCTGATTCTTTATTGAATGTAGTTGCTTACATCATAGCATACCATTTATATAGGCAACAAAAACTTACAGATCGTCGCAAGCCCAAAATATGCAAGTTATATTTTTACTTCAACACAACAACTTAAATATTGTATTTAACTCTTTTGAATACTACTGACTCCTACGCCTTCGACTACCTACTTGTAGTCGAATGTTAACTTTCGACAGAACATCGAATTATATTTGACTCTGTCGAATACAGTTGACTCATACACCTTCGATAAGCTACTTCGACATAGTCGAATGCTAACCTTCGACCGAACATCAAATTATAATTTCTAACATTCTTAATCTATTTATTAATTATATTATATTTTCTTGTCAACAGCATAAATACTGCTAACAATATAATTTTTTTTTAACTGCGTGTCAAACATACAAAGCCTCAGTTATTGGCTTCCCCTCACCCTGCGTCTTGTCTACTCCCAATAATTTTCCAAACATAGTCTTAGCAATATCACTCTCACAAAAAGATGGTGGAACACATTGGTCTTTAGTGGAATAAAGAAGACCATTACTTAATCTGCAATAATCACATATTCGTAAAAACACATCCATGTATTCTTCTGTATAATCTTGACTAGTTTGTGTGATGTTTAATGGATATGCAAAAATTTGGACATTTAGTATCATATCTCACAAGATAGCTAGTGGATAGAGAGCCAAACAATCAAGTAATAAAACATTACTATACGAAAGTTTTTGGCTGTCTACTTTCTAAAAATGTTTTTTGAGTTTATTTTCAAAAAAATTTGTTTATTTTAAATGGATAACAATGAGATGAAAAGAGAGGTTATATATATATATATATATATATATATATATATATATATATATATATATATATATATATATATATATTATATATATATATATATATATATATATATATATATATATATATATATATAAACATGCGCTTTGTTTAGAAAATAATAAATAAGTTTCCAATTATTGTAAATAAAATCACATGTAAAATGTCATGTTTTTCAAAAGCCAACGCGGTATTAATATTTGGATAAATAGTTTGTTTTGTATTTAATAGTACAAGTGCCTATTAAAATAAATATTTGTTTTGGATCGACCACGTCTCATTTTATCCGATCATGTTGAGATCAAAATGTTTCGGATCAAAACATATCATTTGGCACACTACGCCATAAGAGGGAAAAGAGAGCGCTTTTTTTTGCCTTTAACAGCGCTTTAAAGCGCCCTCTAATCTGGCGCTGGCATAGGTAAAGACAGCGTTTTTTTTCCTGGTGAAAGCGCTGTCTAAAGTGGCTCTTTAAGCCCTTTAAGGGCCACTTTAGAGGGCGCTTTTTAAAGAAAGCGCCCTCTAAAGTGGAAACATTTAAGGGTTTAGAGGGCGCTTTTACTGGAAAGCGCCCTATAAAGTGGAAACTTTTAAGGGTTTAGAGGGCGCTTTTACTGGAAAGCGCCCTCTAAAGTGGAAATTTAAAGGGTTTAGAGGGCGCTTATTTTGGGAAGCGCCTCTAAAGTGGGTGGTTATTTAAATTTTTTTTTTAAAAAGCGCTATATTTTTTTATTTATTTTAGACAACCTGTATATTGAAGCAGTACACCCAAAACTGTATAATTTGAAGCCCTTTTTCACACATTGCATTCAACAAGCCTTATATACAACAATCCATACATATACAACAATCCACTGATATATAATTGTTTAACTTCTAAAGATTCTAAATATACAACCAATTCATAACTTAAAAAGAAATAAAACTAAGTAGCAAAAGCATCTCTGAGATGTATGTTTTTTTTGCTAGCAGCAGTCTTCTTAGCAACAACCTCTTTTTGTTCAATATCAATAGCATGAACCTAAAATATCATAAAATTAGTTAGGTGATGTATAAGATCAAGAATTAACATTTCTATGCATAAATATCATATAATTATGTTTATACCTTTTTTTTTTGATGCAACTGACTCGATTTGCTGCGTAATCCCCTTGTATTTTTGGTCTCTTATCTTTTGAAGATAGAATTGATATTTGTTTAGATGGACATGTTCCATTGTCGTAGAGGGATACTTTCAAATATCCAGCATCATCATCTACGCGAATGAGGCTTGACGACAATGGAACATCTCCATCTAAACAAATATCAATTGACTTCATAATAGTCATTTTACCTGTAATAAAGAAAACAATTAAAATCAGATGACAAATGTAAAAACAATTAAAATCATAAAAGTCATTTTACCTGTAATAAAGAAAACAATTAAAATCATTTGACCTGTACCTTTTTCACTAAGTTCTCTTTCTTTTCTTGGTTGGAATATGTTCTACATGTCTCTTAACAACACGGACGGTTGGATTGATCCAAATACCCTCATTATGATCATTTCTAATATATGAATCATTTGATATAATATTCTCATCTTGATCATTTCTGGTAAACGATTCAATCTCAACATCAATATCACCTTGATCTCCAGTGTTTTCATCAATTACTTTGTTGGAAAAAAGAACTATAGACCATTTCGTACTTTTCGGATCATTGACATAGAACACTTGTCTAGCTTGAGAGGCTAGAATAAAAGACTCATCTTTGTATCCCACCCTATTAAGATCCACTTGCAAAAATCCTGACTTATCCATTCGAATGCCGTTATTATTTTCAACCCACTTGCAACCAAATATAGGAATCTGAAACTTCTCATAATCAAACACCCAAATGCGCTCGATAACACCAAAATACGACAGATTTGCAAATTTGGGGTTTAAGTCCTTCACACTTGATATGTGCATTGCTTCAGCTACCACGGTGACACCACTATTCTGCATAGTACTTTTATCATCTTGTTCTTTGGTATAAAATGTGTATCCATTAATCGCGTATGCGCTATAAGAAAAAACATGGAAACTTGGACCATATGCTAAGCATCTCAACCTTTCTGTTATTGAAGCGGGATCTGAATAATACTTTGAATAAATATGATCCTTAAACCAAGGTATAAAACATCGATTGTGCTCTCGTACTATCCAATTTTCATTTCTATTGGGATTTAAACCTCGGAGAACATCCTTGTGAATTTCAACATACGGCTCAACCTCATTCTCATTGTGCAGAACATACAAATGCACTTGATCCCGTTCGACCCTTGATACTGCCACGATTTTATTTCCAATTAGATTTTTTCCTTCTTTCTTTTCGACAAGCTGAGACTTGGGGAGTCCGATTGACTGAACATTAGACAAATATTCAATACAAAACTCAATCGCTTCTTCAACAATGTATCTTTCAACCATACAACCTTCTGGTCGACTTCGGTTCTTCACGTACCCTTTTAATATTTTCATATAACGTTCAACAGGGTACATCCATCTCATATAAGCTGGTCCACACAATTGTGTCTCTTTCACAAGATGAACAACTAGATATACCATTATGTCAAAAAATGATGGAGGAAAAAACATTTCAAGCTCACACAAAGTAATAACGATTTCTTTTTGCAACATTGGTAAGATCGTAGGATTGATCACCTTACTGCAAATTGACTTGAAGAAAGAACACAACTTAGTTATAGAGCTTCTTACTTTTTCTGGAAGAATAGAACGTATACCTATTGGGAGAAAATGTTCCATTATAACATGGCAATCATGGGTCTTTAAACTCTTTAACTTGAGGTCTTTCATAGACACAAGTCTTCTAATATCTGAAGAGTACCCTTCTGGAACTTTAACTTCACTTAGAAACTTACACAATGTTTTTTTCTCCTTTCTAGATAGAGTATAAGCAGCAGGAGGTAGATATGTTCGTTTTCCTTTCTTCAAGGGTCCTAATTCAGTTCTTATTCCCATCGCTATCAAGTCCTTTCTTGCCTTAAGGCCATCCTTAGACTTTCCTTGTATATTGAGTAACGTGCCAATAACACTTTCAAATACATTTTTTTCAATATGCATAACATCAAGAAAATGTCTCACATACAAGGACTTCCAATACGGCAATTCAAAAAAAACTGACCTCTTCTTCCACCCACTTTTGACAAGTGTGTGGGCAAAAGGCTTGCCAAACTGAGTATCCAAATCTTTCACCTTTTCAAAAATTTGATCACCCGTCAATATAGGTGGAGCTCTGCCTTGTTCTGTCTCTCCATTGCACGCCTTTCTCCATCCACGGTAGTGATGATTTGAATTTAAGAATCTCCGATGACCGAGAAAGACATTCTTCTGACCAAACTCTAAGCGCTTCCAATCTGTTTTATCTTCACAAATAGGACACGCACATTGACCTTTTATGCTATACCCTGATAGATTTCCGTATGCTGGAAAATCATTAATTGTGCCAAACAACATCGCCCTCAAGTTGAAACTTTCTTTCCTATATCCATCATAAACCTCCACACCGGTCTCCCACAAAATCTTTAAATCTTCGATTAAGGGCTTCAAGTACACGTCTATGTCATTCCCTGGTTGTTTAGGTCCAGAAATCAACATAGACAACATCATGTACTTACGCTTCATACATAGCCATGGAGGTAGGTTATAAATCATAATAATCACAGGCCATGTACTGTGTGAGATACTCTGGATACCGTGTGGGTTCATTCCATCAGTAGATAATGCCAAGCGAAGGTTTCTTGATTCTTCTCCAAATTCAGGATAATCATTATCAATTTTCAACCACTGTGGTGAATCTGCCGGATATCGATACTTTCCATCTATAATTCTTTCATCTGCATGCCAGGTCAAGTGTCTTGAATCGGTTTCACTACGAAACATGCGTCTAAATCTCGGAATAACAGGAAAATACCACAAGACTTTTGCTGGAGACAACTTGTTCTTATATCGCGAGACACCGTATTTAGGACACTCATTTAACGATGCATACTCATTTCGAAACAAAACGCAATCGTTTGGACATGCATGTATCTTATCATAGCTCATGCCAATAGAGCACAACATCTTTTTGGTCTCATATGTTCGATTGGGAAGAACATTATCCTCAGGAAGCATATCTTTCAAAAGGGCTAATAACTCTGTGAAACTTTTATCCGACCATCCATTGCCCGCCTTTAAGTTGTACAACTTTAATACCGCAGACAATCTTGTGAATTTAGTGCAACCATCATACAAAGGTTTCTCTACATCACTTACCAACCTCTCAAACATTTCGGGACAATCCTTAAGATCTCCTTCAAGTGCTTCTGCAATCTCTTCAACTCGATCACAATCGTATGTATCTGCGCCACTATAGTTTGAGGCATAGGTCGTACTATCCCCCGGTTCAACATTCTCGTTACTTTTCTCACCATGCAAATTCCAACATGTATAACTTCGATCAATTCCATGCCTCATTAGATGCGATGTCAACTGAACTGCGTCAACCCGTTTCCCATAACAACAACCCAAGCAAGGACATATCATTCTACAGGGGTCTTCGGCGTGCGCAACGGCAAACTTAACGAATTCTGATACCCCATTCTCGTACTCTCTCGACAATCGATTGGAAGACATCCATGTATTATCCATTACTAATTAGAATAAACAAAAAACAATTTCAGAAGAGTTCAAACACATTCGGACCTAGGTTTCTAATGATACTGGTGTTGACACAAAATCATATGTTCATAGGTCGTATAACCCTAACTACTGGGTAATGTAGTCCCATTGCATGCGCTATCATGGTCACTAAAAACCAACCGTCAATTTCCTAATAAACCCAAACTATTTAAATGACTATGAACATTGAAACTTTACAGGTCGAAACAAACGTAGCATAGACAACAATAACATAAAACAGAAATTGGGCAAAGCTAAAACAAAGCAATAACATAAAATAGAAATTGGGCAAAGCGTGTACCTTTGATTGGTAGAAGGAGGAAACGCGCAGTAATAATGTAGATCTAACAGAGGTGGAAGGAAAACGCCTTAGAACCCTAACGTGAAAAAGAACGAAAATAACAGATAGTGAAATAACAAAACGCGCAGTATGTTATAATTTTAATGTTTACTAAAGGGGACATTAGAGGGCGCTTGTGGAAAAAAAGCGCCCTCTAAAGGGGGCCTAAGAGGGCGCTTATGGAAGCGCTCTCTAAGGCTTTCCAGAAGCGCTTTATAAGCTGGAAATGCACATGGACTTATAACAGCGCTTTTTTAAAAGCGCCCTCTAAGGATAACCTTAGAGGGCGCTTTCTAAAAAGCGCCATGTATTGTTGTCCCTCTATCTCCTCCTTATTTTTTCGTTTCACCTTAGAGGGCGCTTGTGGAAAAAAAGCGCCCTCTAAAGGGGGCCTTGATCGCTCGACTGTGTGAGTCGAGAATGGGATACAAACTGCAAGTGCACAGTTCTATCGCGTAGTTTTAAAAGATATCGATCCCACAGGGACTTATGAATCGATATACCGTTATCTAAGGTTACTACGTAAATCTAAGGTTAAAAATGTTTGATTGTTTGGGGAAAAACTAAAGGCTAAACTAAGATCTGGATTAAATATTAATAAAACGGATATCGGTATGTAGTTCGTCAAAACTAGGGAATCAAGTCTTTGTCGGTTTCTTGGCTTTTTAAAATAAATCGTTTCAGTTAACTTTATTGGTTAAAGGTTTTATCTCAAACTCTCGCTCTGTTGAATAAACCATGATTTTATATTAATGTAGCTGTCACTTATAATTAAGTCAAAAACCATATTTTGAAAACAATAAAGTTGCAGAAACTCTTTTTAAGAAAACACTGACCGTTTTAAACACCCTTATCTCAAACTCTCGCTCTGTTGACTTAGGTTATATAATCAAATCCAAATGCTTAACTCTCGTCCTCACATTCAATCTTTAAAAATACTTTTTGGAAAAGGTCAGAATTTAATTAACTCTAAAACTTGCTCTCGCCCTGATCTAGAATTAATGCCTAACTTACACTGTCCAGTTAAAACCTCAAACTCTCGCTCTATTGATTTTAACTTCTTTATGTCCTTTACTTTTGTAAAAAATCTTGTTATTAAACCTGTAAGTTGAAACCGTAAAAAGATTGATTTTAATTTTAAGTTTAGATAGACCGACTCAGTCTTGATCCCTTATTCTGCTTACTTTACATACCGATACCTAGGCGAATTAGCCAGACATGCTAAATAAACAAGAATACATATCATGCATAAACAGACTCATTCCAGGCAGATAATATAGATAAATAATAAAACAAAATATTAAATAATGATTAAAGAACCTGAATGCGTAATACAATAGTCTTGAACACTCCACCACAAGCCGGTAGGATTTGTTCTTCGATTCTTCAATTAAACAATAAATTAAACCAAGGAAATAAAACTAGAATCTAACGTAAGGTTAGATCTGATAAAAAGTTGCGCAATAGTTTCCGGTGTAGAAACTATTATGCGAAAAATATCTAAATGCTAAAAAGGGAAAGGTAAATTGCAAGGGAAAAAGAATGTAGAACTTGCAAAAGAAATAAATAAAATAAACAATGTTAAGTTGCTGGAAAGGAAAAATAAGCAAAAAGCGTGAAAAGAAAATTGGCAGAGCTTCCGCAATATGAGCGTGGAAAAACCGAGAGACTTTTAGGTTTTTGAGATGGCTATTTATATTGGTGCTGGTAACTGCTTTCCGTTTCTCCAGTTCTTCAACGTGGCTAAATGCACGGCGTGGATATAGGAGACCAACTCCTCAACGTCTCTTCTTCAAGTCTTCTGAGGGCGTTACTTGCGCCAAAAAGGTAGTGGAACGGTGTGACGCTCGTCACACCATGTGTGACGTCCGTCACAAGGCTGTTTTGCGTGACGCTCGTCACGCACCCTGTGACGTCCGTCACAGGCACATCATTGGTGACTTGTGCGCTTTGGGCTGGGCTTTGGCATTTGGTTCCTTTTCTCTCCTTTTTGCACCTTCTTTTCTTCCGTTTTCACTTGTTCTTCAAAATGGACTACCTGAGACAAATAGGAAGAAAATACCACGTAATATCTCATAAAATGCAGTAAACCGAAATAAATAGTCATAGAATTTAATGGAATTAAGTCCTAAAATATGATATAATTTCGTGTTATCAAACTCCCCCATACTTAGATCTTTGCTTGTCCTCAAGCAAAATTCAGTATAGAAATCGTTTTCAAAAATTTAGCCAGGCGAAGTTTCAGAACACACATCAATTCGTAATAGGTTGCAAATGGATTTTGTTTAGAAGCAATTTGAGTTTAATCTTGACATCAACAACTACCGTTACAACTTAGATAACCCTACTTTATGCAAATCAGTTCAAGTAATGCCATTATAGCTATCCGAGTTCCTTTACTTTTATTTCACCCGCTTTCATTCTAGCGAAATCACATTAAGCCCTTTATCTTTTCGCGCACATAGTGGAGTGACCGGTTAGTGATTCTGATCCGCTTTTAGCTAGAAGTTCTGGTACATAAGTCGGATAACTTCGTTATTCAGTCCATTGCAAATCGTGGGGGATCGAACCGTAGTCCGCCCTACCGAGTTCAGTACCAGATACCTACTGAACCAACTCATAATGGATTTTTCATATTGTGTTTTTGCATGATCTGCAACCTTTAGATTAACTGATATGGTAAGGATCACCTAATTTAATCAGTGCATTTCCTGATATATTCATATATTTTATGTTACTTTGGGGATCATTCACTTATATTCATCGGCTCTCCACGTAGTTTGCTATTAAGATGGTGCTGACTTCTCGTATAAACTACTCGGGGTTACTCTAAAGCTAAAAGTTCGAGGAATCGGTATAATAGGTACTTATCCTAATCTAACATGTTGAGGTTCTCAAAGCGTTGTTATGGTAATGATTTTTTTTGTCTTGATTTCACTCAAGTTTTATAAAGTAAGCAACCTTTATACTTATTGGGTGTGTTAAAATTTGTTTTGTTATGGCTCAAGAGAATTGAGGGGAATAGATAATAGAAATATTTCACACTAGGGACTTAACTTAAAATTATAATTTTTATTTTTATTATTTTTTTTATTTTTATTTTTTTTTCATAATAAGAAAGGGAAATAACAATGAAAGGGAAGGTAACATACTTGAAAAATGGAAATAGGAAGAACAAGTTTCCCCCTATACTTAAATTAAACATTGTCCCCAATGTTTTAAGGGAATGAAATACAATATGGAAAGGAAAAGGAAACTACAACTAAGGTTGTCTTCCGCCTCTGGTTCTTGGACCTGGTGATCTCTGACGTAAGTCTAAGTTGTCGAACCTGCTGAACAACTTAGTAAACCGCTGGTCGGTTATGGCATTCCTAGCGTCCTGTTGCTGTTGCATTTGACGCATCATTTGCAGCATCTCGACATTCTGTGCCTGCATTCCATCGATAGCATCCATAATGTCGTCGTTGGTTGCAGGCCTTCTTCGTCGACGACGTTGGGAGGATGGGCCAGTTGTATTGCCGGAAGGGTTGAGCGGGACTGACTGTTGTGTAGGCGGATGATCACCTTGTTCCATTTCTTCAAACTCATCTGTTTGTGGGTTTGTTTGTAAAGGCTCGGTGGTTTCAGGAGCGTTTAGATCATAGAGGTGGCGGTCGGGGTTTGTGACATCAGTGAGGGCAGTATTTGGTAGAACAACGCTTAGGACTGCCTGGTTGTTCACCATAAGATAATATCCTCCGCCTACTCGGTTCTTAATCAAGCGGCTGGACTGACAGTAGCTGGTATCCATAGATAGGGGAGGTAGGGATTCTAAAGTTTGGAGTTTATCTCCTAGGTGTAGGCCAAGTGCGATGGTGGTGATTAAGCCACCAATTATAAAAGGTTGCCTGCCTCTAGCACATAAGGTGCGGATGTGATGAAAGAGAAAGGAGGCGGCGTTTACCTGAGTATCTGGTTCGAAGACGCACTGGAGGAAAAATAGTTCCTTTGAGTTGACCTTGCTGTTGTTTGGCCTTCCAAAAACTGTGTTTTGCAAGATGCGGATAAAGTACCGGATAGTGGGGTTATGTATATGGGAGAGAAGGAGTTCTTCCCAGTTGTAGGTATCTATACCGGAAATTTTCTTAAAAAGGCCAAAAACGCCAACTGTGTTCCAGTTTGAGGTTGGAGGGATTCTGGCATGCAGCAGACCTTCTGTGGGAAATTGTAGCATGGTACTCAATTGGTTTTGGGTTAGAGAGTACTCGGTGTTAAACATACGGAAGGTTGCCGTACCGGTTAGAAATTCGTCTTCACCGGCGGGGGTGGTGTAGTCGTATGAACTTAAGAATTCTAAGGTTAGGGATGGGTAGGTGGGTTGATTATGAGTGCAAAGGAAGGTTAAGTTGGCTTGACGGAGCATCCATTCGATACCTTGGAGTAAGCCTAATTGTTGTAAACAAGGTAAATCGGGGTACCTGGTGGAAACGACGCCTCGCTGTTGGAAACGCTCGAATTGCTCCCTCTGATAATTGTCATCTACGGATCGGAAGATGATATTTCCGAAATTCTGATTTCCCGCCATTGTGATGAATTTTGAAGGGATGATTTGGAAAGAAAAAGAAGTGTATTTGATAGGAGAGAATTGTTTTGTGGTGAATGAAGGAAGGTTTGGTGGGTATTTATAGGAGAAGAATTTGGAAGGTGGAAAGAAAAAGTGGTTGAAAAGTAATTAAGTGTGGTTAAATGAAAAATGAATGGGGAAGGTAAAAAGTTAAAGGTGTAACGTTCGTCTCCAACGGCTCCTTAACGTTCACTAGTCTGAGGAGTGTTACGCTCGTCACAGGGATGTGACGCTCGTAACAGGCACTAAGCGTGCCGTCCGTTATGGGTAGTGTGACGCTCGTCACGCATTCCCTTTTGGAAAGGCTTAGTGGCGCTTCACAGGATTATTTTGGTAGTGTATTTTAATGTTTTGTTTTGCTTATGATCAGTTTAGTCTGCAATTTAATTTATTGTGCACGCTTAATCTGCTTTGTATAGTAATAATTCATAGGTAGCAACAGTAGAGCATAATAGCTTTTGCATAATAAAATTAACTAAACAGCTTCAATAAAAATGATCATAATTTAATAAGGAAAGGAAAACAATGAAATGAAAGAGAAATAAACATGAATTCAAATAACATTAATAAATAATCTGACGTAAAACTAAATAACTTAGAAAGATAACTAAATTCTATCCCTCTGTACGATCTCTGGCCGGAGGAGCAAAAGAGTTAACATGATGTAGCAATTCGTGAAACTGATTCGTCATACTGCTCATGTATCCTAGAACTTCGTCTCTCATGTTAGTAAATTCTCCTCTGAGAGCGTCTTGTTCTGACATCAAAGCTTCAATGGCGGTGTTATAATCAGTTCCGGGCATATGATGCCGGAGGTCAGGTATGGCTGATTCTTCGGTCGGAACAGGTTGAGGAGGAGGGTCAATATCATGATAGCCGGATGGTGTCTGAGGGTCAGATTCAGCATGAGAGATCTGGTCAACACAATTCTCATAGTCGTTACAAATCTCATAATCCTGGATGGATTCAGTGGATCCAGCAGGAGTTGGGGTTTCATTCAGGTTATAGAGCCAGTTCCTTTGGTTATGAACACTAGTCCTAGGATCGGGCATGGTGAATAGGCAGAGAACCTGGTTATCAATAATAAGTTCAAACTCATCAGACCCTAGGTTTGCTATAAACATAGTGTTGAAGAGGAAAGGTATACTCATAGTAGTAATGCCACAAAAAGGGCTAAGGTCAAGCATAGGCTGACGTAATCCAATGGCATTACCTATCATAGTTATCAAACCGCCTATTCTAATGGGTGCTCGCTCATCCTGGATAAGGTGGTCCAAATTAGCTAACATAAAAGTGGCACCGTTTACTGGACGGTTCTGGGAAGCACAAAATATGATGAAAAGTTCATCACGTGAAACTGAAGTACTGTTTGGCTTCTTCCCAAATAAAGTGTGGGTCAGGATCTTATGGAAATAGCGAAAAGCCGGGTTATGTATGTTTCCAGAGAGAAACTCATGTTCTTCGGGCTCATCATTTCCAGTCAGCTTACCCCAAAAGTGTTCAAGCTCTCTATATTCAAAAAGTTCTTCCTGGCTTACAGTGAATGTATCAAAGGAGGTAGGGAAACCCAAAAGGTTGGTGAAGTCTCTAATATTAAATTGGTACTCCATATTGAACATTCTGAACTGGATAAAACCTCTGCTAATTCCTTTTCCATGGCTGGGTAGATAGATTAGTAAGCTAAGGAATTCTAGTGTGAGTCTCCGGTAGGTGGTGAAATGTCTCAGGATAGGGGAGGTCTCCCATCCTATCTGATTCAGCAAATACAGGACACTCTGTCTCAGTCCAAGGGCAGTCATAGCCCAATCATCAGCATATAAACTAGGTAGCATCTCTCTAGCGGCTAGTTCTTCAAACTTTTGTTTCTGAGCCATTCCTCTGAACTTGATACCCATACGATCAAAATGTCCCATCTGGTTAGTGTTAGCTAGAGAAAAGAAAACATGAGTTTAAGTCAGGATTTGGCCAAATGCCGAAAGAAGAAAAAAATATTATTATTATTTATTTATTTATTTTTATTTTTTTTATTTTTTTTTATTTTTGAATAAATCAAGAATGAATATTAAACGGAAATTAAAAGAATAATTAAGAAAGAAATAGGGAAATGATAATAATAGAATAATAAAATAACAAATTAATTTGTGGGTTGTCTCCCACTAAGCGCTTTGTTTAAATGTCGCAAGCTCGACAAAGAAACTGTTAAATATAGTCTATGAGTCCTGGGGGCGTTTCGTCTAAGTGTAGAATTTGCGAATCCTCGTTGGTTTCCGCATAGTGATAGTGTTTCAGACGTTGCCCGTTTACGGTGAACGGTTCTGTAGATTGTCCTTTTATTTCTACCGCTCCACTGGGAAAGATTTTAGTGATATGAAAAGGCCCTGACCATCTGGATCGTAGTTTTCCCGGGAATAACTTTAGTCTAGAGTTAAATAAGAATACTGCGTCGCCTTGCTTGAAGACTTTCCTTGATATACGCTTGTCATGCCATTGTTTTGTTCTTTCTTTATAGATTCTGGCATTTTCATAGGCGTCTCTTCTGAGTTCCTCTAGTTCGTTTATGTCAAGGATTCTCTTTTCACCGGCGGCTTTATAATTCAAATTTAAATTTCTAATAGCCCAATAGGCTTTATGTTCTAATTCTACCGGGAGGTGACAGGATTTTCCATAAATGAGCTTAAATGGGGTCGTCCCTATGGGGGTTTTATAAGCAGTTCGGTATGCCCACAAAGCTTCTGGTAATTTCAATGACCAATCTTTCCTTGAAGTGGCGACCGTTTTTTCTAGTATTTGCTTGATTTCTCTGTTAGACACTTCCACTTGTCCACTGGTTTGAGGGTGGTAAGGTGTCGCTATCTTATGTCTCACTCCATACTTAAGTAGTAGTTTTTCGAGTACCTTGGATATAAAGTGTGATCCACCATCACTGACTACTATTCTTGGGATGCCAAATCTCGGAAATATTATATTTTTAAAGAGTCTAGTTACTACTCGGGTGTCATTTGTTGGAGAAGCTATAGCTTCGATCCACTTTGATACGTAGTCAACTGCCACGAGTATGTATTTGTTACCGAAAGAGGATGGGAAAGGTCCCATGAAGTCTATCCCCCACACGTCAAAAATCTCTACTTCCAAAATACCTTTTTGTGGCATCTCGTCGCGTCTAGATATGTTTCCCGTGCGCTGACATCTGTCACACTCCTTAATAGCCGCATGTACGTCCTTCCATATAGTTGGCCAATAAAAGCCAGCTTGTAGGATTTTAGAGCAGGTCTTGGATGTACTTGTGTGTCCACCATAAGGAGCGGAGTGACAGTGTTGGATTATATTTTCTACCTCTTCTTCGGGTATACATCGACGGAAAATACCATCGGGGCCTCTTTTGAAAAGTAAGGGATCATCCCAGTAATAGTGTTTTATGTCGTGGAAGAATCGTTTCTTCTGCTGGTAAGATAAAGTAGGTGGAACTATTCCGGCAGCTAAATAATTGACTAGATCAGCGTACCATGGTGTGACAGATATAGCTAAGGTGGTTTCTACTTGTATGTCGGAGTTGTTCTCTTCCAAAGTAGCTATAAGTTTGTCGTACGAGAAATCATCATTAATTGATGTTCTTTCCGGTTCAAGGTTCTCAAGTCTAGAGAGGTGGTCTGCTACTACGTTTTCAGTTCCTTTCTTGTCCTTGATTTCTAAGTCGAATTCTTGTAGCAACAAGATCCATCTTAGGAGTCTAGGTTTAGCATCTTTTTTTGTTAAAAGGTACCTGATAGCAGCGTGATCGGTGTAAACTATTATTTTGGCTCCTACCAAGTAAGAACGAAATTTATCTAGCGCAAATACCACCGCTAGGAGTTCTTTCTCGGTAGTGGCGTAATTCATTTGCGCTTCATCCAGGGTTCTGCTAGCGTAATATATAACGTGAAGCTTTTTATCCTTTCTTTGTCCTAAAACAGCACCTACAGCATAATCACTGGCATCGCACATTATTTCGAATGGTTCATTCCAGTCTGGTGTCTGCATAATGGGTGCGGAGATCAATGCTTGTTTAAGAGTTTGAAATGCTTTTAAACAGTTATCGTCGAATATGAATTCAGCATCTTTCATCAACAGTCCGGTTAAGGGTTTAGTTATCTTAGAGAAGTCTTTGATGAATCGTCGGTAAAAACCGGCGTGTCCTAAAAAGCTTCGTACTTCTCTCACGGTTCTTGGGGGTTGAAGATTTTCGATTACCTCTATTTTGGCTTTGTCTACTTCAATTCCTCTGTTCGAGATGATGTGTCCTAAAACAATTCCTTCTTGTACCATAAAGTGGCACTTTTCCCAATTAAGTACTAAGTTTACTTTTACACATCGCTCAAGAACTCTTTCCAGGTTTTCAAGGCATTCTTCGAAACTTTGTCCGTATACAGAAAAGTCATCCATAAATACTTCCATGATGTTTTCGAGAAAGTCGGCGAATATTGCCATCATGCATCTTTGAAAAGTTGCAGGGGCATTACACAGACCAAACGGCATTCGTCTATAAGCGAAGGTACCAAAAGGGCATGTGAACGTTGTCTTTTCTTGGTCATCAGGGTGAATTGGTATTTGAAAGAAGCCTGAATAACCGTCTAGATAACAGAAATGTGAATGTTTAGCTAATCGTTCTAACATTTGGTCAATGAATGGTAAAGGGAAATGATCTTTTCGGGTTGCTTTGTTTAGTTTCCTATAATCAATGCACATTCTCCATCCCGATTCGATTCGTTTAGTTATAGTTTCTCCTTTTTCGTTTTCAATAACGGTTATGCCTCCTTTCTTTGGTACAACGTGTACAGGACTGACCCATTTGCTATCAGATATAGGATATATAATACCTGCTTCCAATAACTTGGTTATTTCTTTCTTTACTACCTCACTTAGGATCGGATTTAGTCTTCTCTGGTGTTCCCTAGAGGTTTTACAGTCTTCTTCTAACATGATGCGGTGCATACAAATAGAAGGGCTTATTCCTTTAAGATCGGTGATGTGGTATCCTAGTGCGGTTGGATATTTCCTTAAGATATGTAAGAGTTTTTCTGTTTCGAGTCTTCCTAGATCTGCATTAACTATCACAGGTCGTTCAAGTTCTAAGTCTAGGAATTCATATCTCAGATTTTTGGGAAGTGTTTTCAAATCAGGGGTTGGTTTGTTAAGACATTGCGTAGGGTCCGGTGTTATTGCTAAGCATTGTTTAGATTTGTCCTCTAAAAGATAGTCTGATGATTTGTCTTCTCCTAACTCTGCTTCTTTTATGCATTCATCGATGATATCCATGAAGTAACATGTATCTTCTATTGCAGGTGCTTTCAAGAATTGGGAAAGAATGAATTCAATTTTCTCTTCACCTACTTCGAAGGTGAGTCGTCCTCGTTTTACGTCTATGATTGCACCGGCAGTTGCTAAGAATGGTCTTCCTAGTATAATAGGTGTAGTATCATCTTCTCTAATGTCCATAATTGTGAAGTCAGTGGGAATGTAAAACTGACCTATGCGTACGGGAACGTTTTCAAGGATTCCTACAGGATATTTGATGGAACGATCTGCTAGTTGCACGGACATTTTGGTCGGTCTTAATTCTCCCATTTCCAGTTTCTTACATATGGATAAAGGCATAACGCTAATTCCGGCTCCTAAATCGCATAAGGCTTTGTCGATGACAAATTTTCCTATGTGACAGGGTATAGAGAAACTACCCGGATCCTTGAGTTTAGGAGGCATGTTTTGGATTATAGCGCTACATTCGGCAGGGAGTGTAACGGTTTCGCTATCCTCAAGTTTCCTCTTATTAGAAAGAATTTCTTTTAAGAATTTAGCATATGAGGGCATCTGCGTAATAGCTTCGGTAAACGGAATTGTAACGTTTAATTGTTTAAGGAGATCAACAAATTTTCTAAATTGGCCCGCATCTTTGGTTTTAACAAGCCTTTGAGGGTACGGTATAGGTGGTTTGTAAGGTGGTGGAGGTACATAAGGTTCCTTCTTTTCTAGGGTTTCCTTATTACTCTCTTCCTTTTCCTTAGGTTCACTTTCCTCAGTTGATTTCTTAGGGTTTTGGTTTTCTATCCTTGGGTCAGACGGTCCTTCCACCTCCGTTCCACTTCTTAATATAATTGCATGAGCTTGGCTTCTCGGATTAGGTTGGGGCTGTCCAGGGAATGTACCAGTTGGGGCAGCAGTAGGTGCTTGTTGTTGAGCTACTTGTGATATTTGTGTTTCTAGCATTTTGTTATGGGTAGCCAAGGCATCTACTTTGCTTGCTAGTTGTTTAAGTTGTTCGCCAGTATGTATGTTCTGGTTTAAGAAATCTTTATTGGTTTGTTGTTGGGAAGCTATAAAGTTTTCCATCATGATTTCCAAGTTGGATTTTCTAGGGGTATTATTGTTAGGATTCGGTTTCTGATATCCCGGAGGTATAGATGGGGCTTGATTTGGAGACTGTCCAGGTGCGTATAAAGCATTATTACTCTTATATGAAAAGTTTGGATGGTTCTTCCAATTTGGGTTATAGGTATTCGAGTAGGGGCTTCCTTGAGCATAGTTTACTTGCTCTGCTTGGATTCCAGTCAAGAGTTGACATTCCGCAGGAGTGTGGCCTTGGATTCCACAGACCTCGCAATTCTGAGTTATAGCAACCACGGCGGCTGGAGGTGATACGTTTAAACTTTCAATTTTCTGGACCAAAGCATCCACTTTTGCATTAACGTGATCAAGGTTACTTATCTCGTACATGCCAGTTTTCGGTTGAGGTTTTTCCACCGTTGTTCGTTCGGTTCCCCACTGATAGTGGTTTTGGGTCATGCTCTCGATAAGCTGGTAAGCATCAGCACAAGGTTTGTTCATTAGTGCACCACCTGCAGCGGCGTCTATTGTTAACCTTGTATTCTATAAGAGACCATTATAAAATGTGTGAATTACTAACCAGTCTTCCAAACCATGGTGTGGGCAAAGTCTCATCATGTCTTTGTATCTTTCCCATGCTTCGAAAAGAGACTCGTTGTCTTTCTGTTTAAATCCGTTTATCTGGGCTCTTAACATAGCTGTTTTGCTTGGCGGAAAATATCGGGCAAGAAAAACTTTCTTCAACTCGTTCCATGTGGTGACTGAGTTGGAAGGAAGAGATTGAAGCCATCTTCTAGCGCTATCTCTTAATGAGAAAGGAAAAAGACGAAGTCGAATTGCCTCCGAAGTGACACCATTAGCTTTAACAGTATCAGCGTATTGAACAAATACGGATAAATGAAGGTTTGGATCTTCGGTAAGATTTCCAGAGAATTGGTTCTGTTGCACAGCCTGCAACAACGAAGGTTTGAGTTCGAAGTTGTTTGCTTCAATTGCGGGCGGAGCAATACTTAAATGCGGTTCATCTTGCGATGGAGCGGCGTAATCTCTAAGAGCACGAGCTGGTTCTGCCATCTCGGTTAAAGAAGGAAGATCTTTGAGATCAGGAAAGTCTATAGGAGGGAGATTGTTTGCAGCACGATATTCCCGAATTCGTCGTAAGACTCAGAGATATAGTTCGATATCGTTGATTCGTAGATAGAGCGGTTCACCTTGTGAGCGAGTGCGTGGCATACAAATCAACGAAAGAAAGAATAGAAGAAAAAGAAACCTTAGTCTCTACAGCGTAACGGAAGAGTTACGATATCGATTGAATAAAAGTCCCCGGCAACGGCGCCAAAAACTTGATCGCTCGACTGTGTGAGTCGAGAATGGGATACAAACTGCAAGTGCACAGTTCTATCGCGTAGTTTTAAAAGATATCGATCCCACATGGACTTATGAATCGATATACCGTTATCTAAGGTTACTACGTAAATCTAAGGTTAAAAATGTTTGATTGTTTGGGGAAAAACTAAAGGCTAAACTAAGATCTGGATTAAATATTAATAAAACGGATATCGGTATGTAGTTCGTCAAAACTAGGGAATCAAGTCTTTGTCGGTTTCTTGGCTTTTTAAAATAAATCGTTTCAGTTAACTTTATTGGTTAAAGGTTTTATCTCAAACTCTCGCTCTGTTGAATAAACCATGATTTTATATTAATGTAGCTGTCACTTATAATTAAGTCAAAAACCATATTTTGAAAACAATAAAGTTGCAGAAACTCTTTTTAAGAAAACACTGACCGTTTTAAACACCCTTATCTCAAACTCTCGCTCTGTTGACTTAGGTTATATAATCAAATCCAAATGCTTAACTCTCGTCCTCACATTCAATCTTTAAAAATACTTTTTGGAAAAGGTCAGAATTTAATTAACTCTAAAACTTGCTCTCGCCCTGATCTAGAATTAATGCCTAACTTACACTGTCCAGTTAAAACCTCAAACTCTCGCTCTATTGATTTTAACTTCTTTATGTCCTTTACTTTTGTAAAAAATCTTGTTATTAAACCTGTAAGTTGAAACCGTAAAAAGATTGATTTTAATTTTAAGTTTAGATAGACCGACTCAGTCTTGATCCCTTATTCTGCTTACTTTACATACCGATACCTAGGCGAATTAGCCAGACATGCTAAATAAACAAGAATACATATCATGCATAAACAGACTCATTCCAGGCAGATAATATAGATAAATAATAAAACAAAATATTAAATAATGATTAAAGAACCTGAATGCGTAATACAATAGTCTTGAACACTCCACCACAAGCCGGTAGGATTTGTTCTTCGATTCTTCAATTAAACAATAAATTAAACCAAGGAAATAAAACTAGAATCTAACGTAAGGTTAGATCTGATAAAAAGTTGCGCAATAGTTTCCGGTGTAGAAACTATTATGCGAAAAATATCTAAATGCTAAAAAGGGAAAGGTAAATTGCAAGGGAAAAAGAATGTAGAACTTGCAAAAGAAATAAATAAAATAAACAATGTTAAGTTGCTGGAAAGGAAAAATAAGCAAAAAGCGTGAAAAGAAAATTGGCAGAGCTTCCGCAATATGAGCGTGGAAAAACCGAGAGACTTTTAGGTTTTTGAGATGGCTATTTATATTGGTGCTGGTAACTGCTTTCCGTTTCTCCAGTTCTTCAACGTGGCTAAATGCACGGCGTGGATATAGGAGACCAACTCCTCAACGTCTCTTCTTCAAGTCTTCTGAGGGCGTTACTTGCGCCAAAAAGGTAGTGGAACGGTGTGACGCTTGTCACACCATGTGTGACGTCCGTCACAAGGCTGTTTTGCGTGACGCTCGTCACGCACCCTGTGACGTCCGTCACAGGCACAGCATTGGTGACTTGTGCGCTTTGGGCTGGGCTTTGGCATTTGGTTCCTTTTCTCTCCTTTTTGCACCTTCTTTTCTTCCGTTTTCACTTGTTCTTCAAAATGGACTACCTGAGACAAATAGGAAGAAAATACCACGTAATATCTCATAAAATGCAGTAAACCGAAATAAATAGTCATAGAATTTAATGGAATTAAGTCCAAAAATATGATATAATTTCGTGTTATCAGGCCTAAGAGGGCGCTTATGGAAGCGCTCTCTAAGGCTTTCCAGAAGCGCTTTATAAGCTGGAAATGCACATGGACTTATAACAGCGCTTTAGTAAAAGCGCCCTCTAAGGATAACCTTAGAGGGCGCTTTCTAAAAAGCCCCATGTATTGTTGTCCCTCTATCTCCTCCTTATTTTTTCGCTTCACCTTAGAGGGCGCTTTATTACAAAAGCGCCCTCTAAAGTGCGTTGTCTATTGCTCCTTATTTTTCGCTTCACTTTAGAGAGCGCTTTTGTATTAAAGCGCCCTCTAAGGTGCGCTGTCTATTCCAGTTTTTGGCGTAGTGGCAGCTCAATCACACTTCCAGGGCCTTTTTCTGACCAATGGACTATCATATACTGTGTTACAGGAGATTCACGCTTTAAGCATATCCAACGATCCTCTGCATTTTGCGTCTGAAAGATATCGAATAAGTTATTTATCTCCCTTATATATAGGGAATAATACCATTTCAGGTAACAAGTTTCAAACATAATTTGAATACTCTTTACTCATTCACATAATGACTTGAGCGTCAGAATACTAACTTTGTAGGCACACCTCAACTCCGTCGCACTTGAAGCTCTACTCCGTCGTAGCTTCCGTTATTCTCTATATTTCTGGTTCCAGAACGGAACAGTGGCATCGTCTGTGGGAAAATAAATTTTGATTTTTTCTTCTCACGACTTTTTACCTCTGTGTGCAAACAAATTACTTAACGGTCTCTACAACCTCGTTCAACAATGTAATTATAAAGAAATCATTGAAAGCTTCCTTCACGTAAAATAATCCTCAATACAAGAATTCATATCTAAGAAGGATTGTTCCGCCCACCCATAATTGTTTGTGACAAAGGGAAGCAAAATCCAGAAATCAAAAGACAGCTCAAGGGGTGGGAAACGCAGTTCTCCACCCTAGAGTCTGGACGGGGATCGAGGCAGTCATACTCCACCCTCAGACCTTGGTGAATTCCAGTGGTGCACCTTAAGCATCCCATGTGCTCCTGGATCCTAGAAAGAAAGATCCCAAAATCGATGCAAAAACCTCCCAAATAGAGGGAGTAAGATGGAAAAGGAGACCCCGACGAGAATGTCCAACTCGTCAATGACCTGCCCAATTATTACAGTGTTGATGATGCTTCAAAATGCAAGTTTCTAGTGTTAACATTGATTGGACCGACCAGGCTATGGTTCAATGGCCTCCTTGATGATTGCAACCAATCATGGGATGATTTTTGCGACCACCTCACTAACCATTTTACCGCTTGGAAAAGGCAACCAATCACTATAATGGCCTTGAGAACCATCATGCAGGGGGCAAGGGAGAGCCTACGTATATTGATCAATTCTCTCAAGTCGTGGTAGAGGTAGAAGGAGCCGAAGAAGTCCTTCAATGTTGGATTTTCGAGAATGGCCTCCTTCTCGACCATCCTTTCTACACCAAGTTGGGAAAAAAGAAGATAAAGACATCACATAAATCTTAAATCTGGCCCAACCTTATATCATGGAAGATAAATTAAACACTATTTTTAACAACCTAATATCAACCACCGATGTGAGTTCTGGACGCCTGGTGGGGAAGGAATCTTACAAACGAAAAGAGGACCCCGACAAAAGGATATACAACCAATATGACAAAAAAGGAGTTCAGGAAAGCTGGTATTCAGCCTCTTAACCATGTCCCGGAGTCTGATCGGACAAATAAATTAAAGTATTGTCGTTTCCACATGGCTCACAGACATAACATGGATGATTGCATCCAGCTTAAAGATACAATCAAAGTGTTGATTAAGAAAGAATAACTATTTAATATGTCAAAGGCGGTAAGCGAGACCGTGAAGAATCTACAAAGGCCAAACCCCTTACAAAGGTTTCTGAGGTTGAACCCAACTGTGAAAATGTAAGAACAAGATTTGGTTATGCATCTGGCCTTTAGTTTTTATGATAACAAGATTGTGTTAATTTGCTTTCTTAGAAGCATTCTTCATAAACACACACTTGTAAATCTCAAAGTTTTTTGAGTGGTTTCCTTGAGTGACTAGGTTTTAGTCAGATAGACTCAAGAAGACAAAGATGATTTGTCTTTGTGGTGTTTGTAATCAGTTTCTGTTATAGTGGATTAAGTCATTGTTGATAAGGAAAAATCACCTTGGTAGGGTGGACTGGGGGTAGCGTCGTTAACAGTGAACCAGTATAAAAATAACTTAGATATTTTTCTTGTTCATGTTATTGTTTGATTGAGTTGGTTTTGAAAAAGCTTTTGTCTTTAGAAATCCAATTCAAACACCTATTTCTTGTGTTTCTTGTCATCTTCAATTGGCATCAGAGCTCTGATTCTGGTCTTGATAAGATATCAAACACTTAATAGTGTCAAATAAAGATCCAATGTGAAACCCAATGGTTGCCCTTCCACCACCAGTTGCTCAAAAAAAATGATAGATGTCATTACAATGCTAAACCTCTTGTTTTTTATGGAGATAGATTTGACTATTGGAGGGATATAATAGAGAGCTTCTTTTTAGGTCATGATGTTGATCTATGGGATATGGTAGTTGATGGATACAAACACCCAGTAGATGCATATGGAAATAAAGTTGAAAGAAGACTAATGATAGATCAACAAAAGAAAGATTATAAGAATCGTCGCAAAGCAAGAACCATCTTGCAAAATGCTATTCCATACACTGAGTATGACAAGATCACCAATAGAGATACTATAAAACCTATATTTAATTTTATGAGGATGATCCATGAAGGGAACACACAAGTCAAAGAAACCAAGGCTCTGGCCTTGATTCAAAAATATGAAGCGTTTAAGATGGAGGACGGGAAAACTATTAAGAACATGTTCTCAAGGTTTCAAACTCTTTTCACATGACTTAAGGTTCTGGACAAAGGGTATTCTACTAGTGATCATGTTAAGAAGATCATCAGGAGTCTACCTAAGTGTTGGAGACCTATGGTAACTGCTATGAAGTTATCAAACGATCTGAATAACAATTTTCTTGAAGAGCTGGTTAGTTATTTAAAATGTCATGAGATTAAGCTCGAGGAAGATGAGCCCAAGAGAAAGAGAAAATATGTTGCTCTGAAGTCTTTAGGAAAATATGAGAAGACAAAAGCTCTTTTAGCAAAATTTGATGAAGAGTCTGAAAAGGAATCAGAAAAAGAAGATGAATTGTCTCTTTTGTCCAGACGCGTTGATCAACTCTGGAAGAAAGGGCAAGGAAAATTCAGAGAACTAAGAAGGATAAGTGGTCATTCTGAGTCCCCTTCTGGATCCAAGAAGTCTAGAGCTGGAAAATAATTCGCGTGCTTTGAGTGCAAGGAGCCTGGCCACTTCAAGAATGAATGTCCCAAGTTAAAGAAAGATATGCCTAAGAAGAACTTCAGAGGAAATAAGAAGGGTTTGATAGAAACATTGGATGATTCAAAGTCTTCAGAAGATGATTTTGAGGAAGAGCTGGCTAACGTGGCGTTGATGGCTTGCACATAAGCTCATGCAAAAACGATTCAATCAAAATCAGAATCTGACTCAGATTCTGAAGAGGTATTTTATAAACTTTCTCGTTCTGAGATTGAATCTAGTTTATCAGAAGTTCTGGAAAAGTATCAGAATCTTCTATACAAATACAATGATCTGAAGAAGATTCATGTATCTGAATCAGAAGCTTACTGTAAGCTTCAGAAAGACTTTTCAAGTTTGAGTGAAGAAAATCTCATTTTGAAAAGCAGCAACTCTGTGCCTCAAAGCAAGAGTCTAAAATCTGAAAAGAAAATCTTTCAAAAGCCTCTATAGGTTCTGGTGATATCATAAAGAAATATGATAATTCTTTCTAGAAAATTCGTGTTATAAGCCTAAATAGAAGCTTAATGGCTTCCATGATTTATGGTGTTAGCAGAAACGAAACAAGGGTTATTGACTATAATTCTGATGACGAATCTGATTTTGAAAAAGATGATAAGCCCAATACTCTTTAGTCCCATTTTGCCCCTTATGGAAAACAAAATAGATTTATGCCTAAAGGTAGAAATGCTTCTAAACCTAAGGCTAAATTGAAACCTCATTCTCATTTTAATCATTCATTCATGTATAAATATCCTGCATAAAAACCCAAGTTTGTTAAGAACTATGGGAAGACTAATCCTAAAGGACATAGAAAGATATGGGTACCTAAGGATAAGATAGTATATGTTGCAGATATCCATACCAGCGGAGTTGAGACACTAGTCATGGTACCTAGACTCTAGATTCTCGCGGAACATGATGGGAAGAAGGCATATATTCCAACATCTAGAACTTAAGGTTGGAGGAAACGTCGATTTCGGAGGTGATCAAAAAGGGAAAATGATTGGCTCTAGAACAACAGGTAATGGTAGACTCCCTTCCATTACTAATGTTCTTGTAGTTGAAGGATTAATGCATAATCTCTTATTCGTAAGTCAATTAAGTGACAATGGTTATGACATTATTTTTAATCAAAAGTCCTGTAAAGATGTCAGTAAAAAGGATGACTTAGTTCTTTTCAATGGAAAGAGGAAGAACAACATTTATAAGATAAGACTTTCTGATTTGAAGAATCAAAATGTAAAATGACTTATGTCTGTAAATGAAGATAAATGGACATGGCATAGATGATTGAGCCATGTTAGCATGAGGAGGATTTCTCAGCTAAATAAGCTTAATTTAGTCAGAGGCCTGCCAAATATGAAGTTTGCTTCAGATGCTCTTTGTGAAGCATGTCAGAAAGGAAAGTTTTCTAAAACCTATTTCAAAGCTAAAAAATGTTGTTTCAACCTTCAGACTATTGGAGCTTCTTCACATTGATTTGTTTGGTCCAGTGAAAACTTCCTCTATCAATGGTAAGAAGTATGGAGTAGTCATTGTTGATGACTCCAGCATATGGACATGGGTGAAATTTCTCAGACACAAGGATGAGTCACATTCTGTGTTTTCTACCTTCTTCTCTCAAGTGCAAAATGAGAAGGATTTCAAAATTGTAAGAGTCAGAAGTGATCATGGTGGAGAATTTGAAAACAAAGATTTTGAAAAACTCTTTGATGCTAATGGAATTTCCTATTATTTCTCCTGACCTAGAACTCCACAACAAAATTGAGTTGTAGAGAGGAAGAATATGACCCTGCAAGAGATGGCCAGAACCATGATCAACGAGACTAATGTGGCTAAGCATTTTTGGGTAGAGGAAGTCAACACATCGTGTTATATTCAGAATAAGATCTCTATAAGATCTATTATGGGTAAGACTCCTTATGAATTGTGGAAGAATCTTAAGCCCAACATTTCATATTTTCATCCTTTTGGATGCTCTTGTTTCATATTGAACACTAAGGAGAATCTGAGAAATTTTGATTCTAAGGCACAAAAGTGCATCATGTTAGGATACTCGGAACGCTCAAAAAGCTATAGAGTATACAACACTGAGATATAGATTGTTGAAGAATCAATACATGTCAGATTCGATGATAAGCTTAATTTTGAAAAGTCAGAGCCAGTTGAGAAATTTATAGATCTGGAGATCACTTATTCAGGTTCTGAAGGAAAGACTTCATAAACCAAAGAAGCTGAAGCAAAAGACTCTGAAGCTCCTCAACCAGATGTTGTTGAAGCTCAGACTCCTCAAAGAAGGCACAAACAGAGATCTTCACATTTTGAAGAATTAATTCTGGGAGATAAATCTGAACCTGTCAGAACCAGATCTTCATTCAAACCTTTTAAAGAGACTCTTTTGGGTTTGGTGTCTTTTATAGAGCCTACATCAATTGAAGAAGCACTTCTAGACACAAAATGGATTATGTCTATGCAAGAGTAACTCAATCAATTCTCCATGAATGACGTGTGGGATCTGGTGCCAAGACCCAAAAGAACTCATATTATTGGAACAAAGTGGGTCTTCAAAAATAAGTTGAACGAACAAGAAGATGTAGTAAGAAACAAGGTACGATTGGTTGCACAAGGTTATACTCAACAAGAGGGGATTGGCTACACATAAACCTTTGCACCAGTTGCCAGGTTAGGTTTTATTTGTCTCTTAATTTCCTTTGTTGTTAATCATAACATCATCTTGTATCAGATGGATGTTAGGAGTGCATTTCTGAAACGTTACATTACTGAAGAAGTGTATGTACACCAACCCCCTAGTTTTGAAAATCCTAAAAATCCAGATTTTGTTTTCAAACTTAAGAAATCATTGTATGGTATGAAACAAGCTCAGAGCATGGTATGAAAGACTAAGCAATTTTCTTTTAGAAAATGATTTCACAAGGGGGAAGGTTGATACAACTTTAATCTGTAATTCGTTCAAAAATTATATCCTTGTTGTTCAAATTTACATTGATGATATCATATTTGGTTTTGCTAATGTTACTTTGTGCAGGGAATTCGCTAAGTCTATGCGGGCAGAATTTGAGATGAGTCTGATGGAAGAACTCAAGTTCTTTATGGGGATTTAGATCAATCAAAATCTAGAAGGAATGTACATCCATCAGAGCAAGTACACCAAAGAACTTCTGAAAAGGTTTGACATGTCAGAATGCAATATGTCAAAGACTCATATGTGTCATACATGTATCATTGAGAATGATGGGGTAAGTGCTAAGGTAGAACAAAAGGTATACAAAGATATGATTGGTTCTCTCTTATACTTGACTGCTTCTAGACCTAACATTTTTTTTAGTGTCTATTTGTGTGTTCGGTTCCAATCAAATCCTAGAGAGTCCCATTTAACAGCTGTTAAGAGGATCTTTAGGTATCTGAAATGTATAATTAATCTTGGCTTGTGTTATACAATATCTAAAGACTACAAGCTAGTGGGTTATTGTGATGTTGATTATGCTGGAGACATACTTGAGAGGAAAAGTACTTCTGGGAGCTATCAATCTCTGGTAGATAACCTGATCTCATAGTCCAGCAAAAGGCAATGAACAATAGAACTTTCAACTGCTGAAGCTGAATACATTGCAGTCTCTGGATGCAGCACTAAGATGCTCTGGATGAAAAGTCAGCTAGAAGATTTCTAGATATATGAGAGTAACATTCATATACTCTTTGATAATACTTATGCTATTTGTTTATCTAAGAATCCCATTTGCATTCTAGAGCAAAATATATTGAGATAAAACATCACTTTATACGTTACTATGTTCAGAAGGGAATTTTAAATCAAAAATTTATTGATACAGATCATCAATGGGATGATATATTTACAAAACCTCTTGCTGAAGAAAGATTCGTTTTCATTCTAAAAAATTTGAAAATGGACTTATGTCCAAAATGAAAAAGATGTTTTTCTCATAATTTTAATCTCTCAGAATTGTAAACTGAGACTCTGAGATTTGTTGGTTGTTATGAACGTGTGAGTCTTCTGAAGTGAGATTTGTTGGTTGTTCAGAACTTGTTTGGTTAGACAAATATATACTATGGATACTAAACAGTTTCACATTAAATAGTTTTCAATCAGTCTTGATTAGTGTAATAGTTTTAAGACAATTGTCTTAGAAAACTTAATCTTTTTTTATCTACTGATGTGACACGTTGGGTGAATAAATCTTGGGATTAGGTAAAGTCTTCACGCTTTACCCCTTGTCAAGTTTTTGCATTATTCAAATTTTTTTCATGATTGCAAAAACTTCTATTTAAACCCATTTCACACACTTTCGCTACTATCACAACCTACACTTTCTCTCTTTGAGCTTAAAAAGTTTTAGTAAGCCATAAAACCCTTTTTTCATCAACAATGGTGTCTTCACAACAATCTACTCAACAAGATCATCAACAAGAACAAGCTCAACAACGAGTTATTTTTTCTACTCAACGTACACCTCGTGGTTTTTCTTCATCATGGCAACGACAACCGTAACTTCCTCATCTACTTCAAGTGGTTTCTTCAAGATCTTCTTCAGGTCAACTTGTTCATACTAAAGATGTTTATGAAAATCCTGAGATTACTTTGAGTACTCAAGCTGAAAATCTGGAAGTGTTGTGTGAACTCTTGGTTGAGTTTGATAACATGAAAGACAGTGGTGTTAATCTGTTAACTACTGTTAAATTTCAAGGTTGAGAGAGCTTCTTCAACTGTCTTCAATGACTAATATTTTTTAATCTGGTTAGGGAATTCTAGATTCATGCCAAATCTTCTCCTTTCCAAGTTACTTCCTTTGTTTTTGGAAAGAAGATTGTCATTTCGGAAAAGCTTATTTCCAAACTCATTGGTCATGATGGGTTTGGAATAATGGTGGAACAAATGTTGGAAAATGAGTCCAAGATGGATGAGATTTACAAAGTGATTTTCATATCTGGAAAACATTCTATCAAGATCAAGGATCTCCATCTTGAGCTTAGGGTTTGGGCTAGAATAGTTCATGGATGTGTTCATCATAGAAGATCCACTAGTTCTCCTAACTACATCAATAGTGACCAACAATATATCCTTTATTTCATTGTTGCTGAGTAGAAAGTGAATTTGCATGCACTTCTCTTTCAGCACTTAAGGGATAATGTGAAGGAATCTAGAGATGGTAGCAAAATGACTAAGAGCTACATTCCTCTTCGTAGGCTGATCTCAGACATTCTTATGAAGAGCCAATTGATTGACTCTTTAATGGATGATCAGTTCTCCAAAGGTATGCAACCTCTGGCTGGAAGGATGTTCAATTCCAAGGGTCTAGAGAATATGGGTATCATTTCTGAAGTGACAACGCCTCATGATGAATTGCCCAAGAAAATAATCCACAACATAAGGATTCATATGGAATATTTCCCTATATTCTCAAAGCCTTGTCCTCTGGAAGAGGTGGTAGGATTTCTGTAGAAATTTCATGCAGATGATATTTTGGCAGCTTTTGAAGCTACTTCTCAGAAAAGGAAGAGGAATATTGCTAAGAATCATTATGAGAGGATGGACAAGAAGTTTAAGGCTTTTAGGGAGCATTGGGATATTTCTGCTGAAGAACGCAGAACCTCTGAAGCTACTTTTACAAGAACTACTTCTGGAATAACTATTCCCTCTTAAGCTTATTGTCTTACTGTTGTTAACAGTTCATCCATCCTAACAACCACACTCACTCCATCTATCCCCTTTCCACGTACTTCTTTATAAGGTTTCTCCCTCCCTTTTTCTTCTCCCTAAACTACGAATCCAAATGTTACCATTCCACTACCCCCACCATCTATTTCTAAAATTTTAATCTCCACTATCTCACCAACACCACAACCAATATTACTAGTTCACCTCTTATTACAATAATATCAACCAAAAAAACCATCTACAACTCCTTATGAAATCTATCAACCCACACTCCCCACACTCTCACATGCCTATTGCAGAATCAAACATTGATTCTAATACTGAGTCAGATGTTGAGCTCATAGCCCTCCCAGACAGAAACCCTCAGCCCTACTCTGACCTAACACCCTCTCAAACCAACATTCACCCTACACCTTTGGATGAATTTTTTTACTCATTTTTAAGGCAAGGTTGTTGTTAGACTTAACGCTCTCATTAAGGCTTGCACTTTTAACATAAACCTCTCTAAAGTATGTGCTCTGACCAACAACTTCAGAAGTTGGATAGAAGTTAGCTCTGAAGAGTTGGCTTTTGCTTGCCTGAGGGAAGCTAAAAGGAACTTCTATATCAGACTCTATGGTATTGTTAAACCTCTGCTTCAAAAGGTTCCTCCAACGCTTCTACTTCCTTCTCCAAAAGTGACTCTAACTCCTTTTCCAGCTCAGTCTACTATGGTTGTTTCTGAGACTACTCTTAAAGTTGGAAGTAACTCTAGGGTCAAGAAGACTGTGGTTTCTGAGGAATTAATTTTAAAGACTTTGGTGCATCTGGTGGATGAGAATTCTGAAGTCAAAGAGAGACTCAAGCATCGGGATGAGAAGACATCAAAGATTGAAGGGTTACTTTGAGATATCTTATTAAGACTACCACCACCTCCTTAAACCCTAGTCTTAAAAACTTTGTGATTTCTTTTTTTTTTCCATTTCTGTACTGAGTTATATTCTTGATGAAATAAAATCTTATGTTGGTTTACTTTGTCTTTTACTTCTTTTTGAATGATGACAAAAGGGGAGAAAGAATGATTGATTTTGATATATCTAATTCTAATTCTGAAACACCAAACATGTATTTATATGTTATATGTTCTGACATTGGTGACCTTATTGGGAAGTTTAAAAAAGTTCATCATGTTAACCAAGTGTTTCAGGTTCTAAGGAATTAACCAAGCTGAAATTAGTTCATATGTACTAGGCTTATGTTTAAGAATCAGACTTATGTTTTGGATAGTTAACTAATTAGTTTACAGTTAACCAGACATATTCTTGTTCTGAACTAATTTCAAGTGAACCAGGTTGAACCATGCATATACAAGCTCTGAACCAAATGTATACAAGTTCAAATAATAATCAGACATGAGGAATACAATCAGGTTATGAAACCAGACTATGAAAGCTCTGACAAATCAAGCTTTATGACGAGACTGATAACCAGACTTTCTGACACTCAAGTAAGGATTCTGAATGAAATACTTTTGTACCTAAGCTGTTGCATTCTTGGAAGTTACTTCATCCATTAAAACCAGACTTCTGCCCTATGGAAAGATAATAACCATGTTTCTTCCTTATAGGAGGTTATTTCTTTCGCGTTGATTGAGATTTTTATATGTGTTAAGATTATTTAAAGTCTTAAATTTAGGGGGAGCTTGCAACCTAACTCTGATATTCTAAGCAGAAAAATAATTTTTGACAGTATAAAATTCAGGGGGGAGCTTACAAACCTCACTCTGATATTTTTTTATGTGGTTAAGCCAAGTAAAAATTGTTCATCAAAATACATGGTTTTGTCATCATCAAAAAGGGGGATATTTTAAGAATAAGATTTAATTATGCATCTGGCCTTTAGTTTTGATGATAACAATACATTGATTCTTAGAGAACAATTTTGTACACTAATGGTTTTTATCTAGTGTGTAGCTTTTACTAATAGGTTATGAATCTGAAGCATTGACGTGTGACGTCATCAGATTCTGGAATCAATATGTTGACTCTGAAGAGATACAAGTGTTTTACAAGATGTTGTCAAGCTCTAGAAAGCTCTTAGAAAACAATTTTGATGAATGTTTATACTAAAGCTTATGGGTGTGACTCTGATTGAAGAGCCTCTAAAGGATTTTCAGCCTTTAATATTTTGCGCTCTAGTTCTGATGATTCTAAAGAACAAGATCTGAAGACTCTAAAGACCAGGTTCTGAGGAACTGTGTCAAGACTCTGAAGACCGAGGTTCTAAAGATTCTGCCTAGTCTCTTGGTACTTCTAAGCATGCTTCAATAACCTTTCATCACATGCCTCTAAAGATTATAAGATAAGATCAAAAGGTTTTGCATCCGAAAAATAGTACATAGTACAAGAACACCCTTTCCTCCACTATCTTGATTTTGTGGGCTAAAGACAGTACTATTGTACCATTTTGTCTCCTATATGCAAACTATTATATAAAGAGACAACTGTAATTTACTATTCCAGTTCTACCGTCCAACAGATCTTTTAACTGCCTATATAAAGGAGACTTGGAAGATTGGAAGAAGTTGCTCAGGCTGATTTACAACGCTAACACTCACGCTATTGAACATACACACGGTCTTTTCTAAAGTATATATATTTTGTGTATAGTCTTTGTGAACACACATAAAGTTTTTGCTCGTTATTGTGTGAAGAAATTCATTGTATTTAACTTGTATTAATTTGCTTTCTTAGAAGTATTTTTTATAAACACACACTTGTAAATCTCAAAGTTGTTTGAGTGATTTCCTTGAGTGACTAGGTTTTAGTCAGATAGACTCAAGAAAACAAAGACGATTTATATTTGTGGTGTCTATAATCAATTTCGGTTATAGTGGATTAAGTACTTGTTAAGAAGGCAAAATCACCTTGGTAGGGTGGATTGGAGGTAGCTTTGTTAACAGCAAACCAGTATAAAAATAACTTTGTTATTATTGTTGTTCGTGTTATTGTTTGATTGAGTTGGTTTTGAAAAATGTTTTGTTTTTAGAAACCCAATTTAAACCCCCATTTCTTGTGTTTCTTTTCACCTTCAAACAAAAGGGGTATCATCAAAGGCATATTGCAGCCATTATCGGAAGATACCCTAGGAAAACCTATCTTCCAAGGGAATGGTCAAAAGAAAAATTGTGGAAATGATGGATGTTTACAAAAATGAAGGAAGTTCATCACCCAATGCCTTTGATCAACCTACGTTGAGGGTTTCGAGGCTCTGATAAGGTCAGGGGAATCTCTAACAAATTGTTCTCCTTGATAATCATAGCTACTATAGGATAACTTGTCGTATCTCAAATTCTGATTAATGGAGGAAGTTATTGCCACATCATTTACCCATCGTTGTTTAAGAAAATGGGTCTAAATAAGGAAAACCTGATACCCTATGATGGATCATACGTAGAGGTGTTCAATGGGATAACAACTTTCCTTTGGGGGTACATGGAATTGATGGTACCTATGGGGGACAAAAGGTATCTTCGATCAATCAACATGCAATTCCTTTTCATACCTTGTAAGAGTCTTTACAATTGTGTATTGGGCAGACCTTTCACAGCAGCGCTAGACGTTGTGGCCTCATCCATATACCTAAAGCTTAAATATCGCAATCTCCATGGTGTAAGACCCTAGTTTTGACCCTAGATCCCTCATGGCATCATATCATTTCACATTGCATTTGCCTCAAGGATCATAGCATCTTGGCTCCTTAACCCTAGGGTTGGGACTTGTGTGAGTTGGTTTGAGACCACCAAGCATGCTTGAATTGTATATTATTGCTTTTCTTATTTTGTTTACTAACCAAAAGCACAAAAGTATGTCACTAACTTGTTTTGTTTTAAAGCTTAAGCAATCATGTGATCCAAGGCTCCTAGGAGGCCCCTATGCCCATTGAAATGGCCAGATAAAAGTGAAAGCAAGTATGGAAATGGTTCCCAAAGCTCTCAACCATCATATATGCCTCCCAAGTATCTCAATTTGTCAATTTGATCAAGATAAACCAAAGGGCTTGAGGATTGTTTCCCAAGGAAACCCTAATTCAGTTATGCATTGACTGTGCCTTGCTCATGAAGCAACCTCAACCTATGATCAAATACAATCAAGGGAAGTTATTTAATTCATCATTTTATGCATATATGAGCCTATGTGAGTGTCGTCATTCATTTATTCATCAAGATTTGAAGTTTGGACTTGAGAAGTTGATCAGTCAATTCATCTTACTATTTTGAAATCCACTGAGACCTAACTTTTGATGTGTTTGTCAAATGAAGATGACCCCAAGAGAAAAAATGTTCTTAAGACCCAAATGAACAAATTTCATGTTCATCCAAAATCCATTTGAAACTTGGAAGGTCATCATTAATTTCAAAACATTATAGGTCATTTTGATTGAAACCCTAATTTTAGGTTAACTTCCCAAGGACCTAACTCCTTCCTTTTTTTATGATTTTTAGGTGATACCAAGTGCATTGGAAATTTTAAGATGTCTAATTCAATTGTTATGTTGGACAAAATTTCATAATCCTAAAAGAAACACATGTGATAATACAAAACATTATAGGTCACTTTGGACCAAAGCCATTGAAATGTGAAAAAGTCCAATTTCATGTGCCCATAACGTTTTCATCAAAAATCCAAATGATGCAAAATATAAGTCCAAATTGACTGTCTTGAAAATATATACAACTTTGATGTTGGAGGTTTAGTGATTTAAGGCTTGCACCATTGAAACATAAGGGCTTGAAGTTGGTCATTTTTGGCAAATTTTTCAAATGCATGTTTTGTACCTTGAACTTCATGGCCAGTTTTCAATATTTTCCAAACTCCAAATGGATTTTTGTTCAACATAACATTTGTTCCTTATTTCATGACCTTTCCAACCATTACCCACATGCTTATGTTTCAATTTTTCAATTGGTACTTTCGAAGAGGTGAAGTTTTGTGATCATTTATGCATAACATGTTAAATTTCCATGCACAAGCAAATGACTTGCAATCTGCACGTCCATTTCACTTTCATTTGTGTTCAGCACTCATTTGCAATTGCTTTTGGGCCTCACATGTGCCTGTACAGGCCCATGCATGGAGGACCCAAGTTCATGCACACACGAGTTTTCTACTTCCTTGCATCAGCTGTGGCTATAAATAGAATGCCTTGCCTTGCTCATTTCTCAACCTGAAGGCGCCTGAAACCCTACTGGATTGCTTCCCTAACCTCTCACTCAAAGGAATTCTAAAATTTCACTTCACTTTTCAAGCTTGAATTTCAACTTCCCTGGTTGATCTTCGGCTTCTAATTCCTTAGCCTTGCTTCATTGTTACTTCAAGATCAAGCTGCACTCGAGGATTGGATTGGATCAAGCTCTTAAAAGCTGCACTTCAAAGGTTTTCACCATAACTATTTTGATTCGAATCTCTCTTATTATTGTGCATTGCTTGGTTTGGTTGGCATCTCTAAAGTCCTCATGTGAGAGGCAATTCATTTGTGATTTTAATTTTGTGAATTGGTTAACTTCAGATTGAACACCTCATTTTTCAATCTCAAATTTCTTCCTCCATAAGAATCTTGAGAAGAAACTAAGGTTACAGGGGTGATATACATCACCCTAGCTTTCGAATGGTATATGGATCGCGTGCTATAGTTGAGGTTTGAAAACCTGCAACTGGTGGCCGGATTATGGCTTCTCACCGGAGAAGATGGTGGTTTCCACCACCGTCCCCACGCGTCCAAACCCTGGCCATTGGATCCATTTGTCACGATCTAATCTTGGCTCTTGATTTGTTTGACTTTATTTAATGCATGGTGCCACGCTGTTGACTAGTGTTTACCATACGCGCGCGCTTCCTGGCCATGTGATCAGCCACGTCAATTAATGAAGTGGGATCTGACACCTCAGGATTTTTCTCTTTTATTAATTTCTGTTTTAATTTCTTTTATTCCATTTTATTTTAAAAATTCATAACTTCTTTATTTGGAATCACAAAAATATGAGACCAATTGCAAAAAATTTCTCTTAAATTCTAATTTCATAAAATGATTTTTAATTATTTTTGTGATTCCATTTAATTTTTTTTTGTGAATTATTTCTTTTCTGGTTGTTTTTTAATTCATTTAAAATACCATTTGATATTCAAAAATGCCAAGAATATTTTCTTAACATCTTTGGATAATGATGAATTTATGAAAAATATTCTCATCAATTTCTTAATTGATTTGAGATTTATTTGAGATTTTAGTCCAATTATGTTATTTTTCTTCATTTTTAACTGTTTAAAATTAGTTTCTATTTTCAAAAAATGATGAGAAAATTTATCAAACTTTGTTTGACCATGTTAGACTTATGATAATCCAATTGGACTTATTCAAGTTGATTTGAATTGGATTTGAAGTTTGACCTTTATTTGTTCATTTTATTTTATGCATTATTTTAATTCCAAAAAATACCAAAAATATGTTTGACCTTTCTTGACTTCTAATCTTCATTTCACTTCTGTTTACCATTGATTGATGTTGATTCCATTCATGTTTGATCAATGTGTTTTGGTTATGTCTTTTGAATTTCAATTTTTGTACATTCCATTTCCATTTCCATCTTCTTCTTTTTCTTTTGACCAATGAGTTAATGATTTGTGGTTAGCCTTGACATATGAGAGGCTTAACCTTCTTTGATCCAAATCAAATTCATATTGATCAAAGATCAAGTGAATTGCTTTGTGTACAAGATAGGTTGCTTCTTGGTCAAGCAAAAAACCTAACAATCCATACAAGGTCATTCTTCTTTTCTTTTGGCATGGCAAGTTGTAGAAGCTTGGCTTACTAGTCATGGTCTCTAACTTGTGTTTATTTGCCTATAGTTTTATTGACCGACCTCGGATAGGTGTGACTACTACATTAGTCCACTTATAATTGCTTAACATAGCGCTAAATTGCCTTATGGCACACTAACACTAACTACTAATTACTAACTTTTAATTCAAGCATTTAATTCTTGCAATTTACTTTAATGTAATTTAATTTCGTGCTCATTTATTCATATTGTCTTTTGCCCTTTGCTCACTTGAGCTCATGTTTATGTTTATGCCATTTACCTTTTGCTCACTTGAGCACATTATTATGTATATATTATTGCCTTATGTTTGTTTTGTTTTTGTTTGTGTGAACCCAATGCAAATGGAGAAAGGACTCAAAATTACGGCCTTACCTATGCTAAATGGAGTTTCAAGAGCAACTAGGCCTCATGCCTTTAGAATGCTAAATATGTTGAAGAGCAACTAGGCATCATGCCTTTAGAATGCTTAATCTTGAAGATGAATTGAAATGACCCTTATTCTAAACTCACTCTTGTCCATTCTTATTATGGCATTGTGGAACTTTTTGATTTGTGTGTTCTTGTGTGATAGAGATCCCAAACTTGAGCCAATTAGAAGGACCATTGTCATGAGCATCCGAGATTAAGAGAGACAAATCCAAATTGGAAGATCCTAGGAGCTTGATTGATTATTTGTTTGATTGCTTGAGTTAATTGCTTGCTAAGTCCAAAGGAAAGGAGCAACTTGGATCAACTTTATGATCTCAAGGAGGGAACTCCAAGGGTTTTTATTTATTTTCTCTCATCTTTGCATGTTTAGGACCTAGCTCTTCTCTTTTTCTCTCTACTCTAACCCAAGCCAAACTTATTTTGTGCAAACATTGACATTGTTTTCAAAATTAGAAACCTAGGCACTATGCCTCTGATCTTTTCAAACTTCTTTTCGTAATACTTATTTTGAATTGAAACTTAAGTCAAATTTGACTTTATTTTGTGAATACTTCTAATTTGTAAATACAACTCACTCAATTGTTTTTGTGGTTCCAATGGCCACCTTTGCCAAAGCTTTTCATAAACATTAGCTATCAGGTTTGAGTTATCATAGAGGTTGATGTAAACCTCACCTGTATCCTTAGTGGTTGGACTATAAGTCTTCCATACTTATTATAGGGTGGATCCCTTACTAGTATGTTGAAGCTCTCCTCACATGGTGGATTATGGTTTTAGGTTGAGTTTTCTCCCTTTGATAACAAAAAACCTTAAGGCTTTTGACCAATCAATTCACCAACTTATTTTGAGACTTTTACCCCGAACTACGAGGATTTGATCCTACCTTTGTGATGGTACGTAGGCAATGGGTTTATCCATTCAAACAACAAAATTGTAAATAATTTGTATATTCTTTTCTCATCTCCCCAATCATGTTTGCACAAATATTTTCACAAATACCAACCTACCATACAACATTTGCAAAAAGGGTTCCCTTAGAGTACTAAGGATGTTTTGGGTGCTTAAAACCTTCCCATTGCATAACCAACCCCCTTACCCAGATCTCTGACATTTTTATTAGTTTTTGATTTGATAAAACTTCTCGATTTTTGTTCACTTTCTAACCTTTCCTTTGGATAAATAGAAGTGCGGTGGCGACTCGAATTGTATGATTTACTTTTGATTTAGTCAATAAATCTAAAGGTAACGAATACCCCGCTACAGAAAAGTGACGACTCTGCTGGGGATTCTCATTTCCTAGTGGGTTTAGCCTACTTTTTACCTTTGTTGTATTGTATGTTTATGTTTACTTGTGACATATTTTTTATGCAAATTTGGGATGACTGTATTGTTTGTAATGTATGAATTGCTTGATATATATCAATTGCTTGTGTGCTTGGTGGTCTCTTGTGAGATGAGTTCTATACCCGAACTCGAGTGCACTTATGATAAGAGAATGGCATAGTCTTTTTGACTTGTGTGGAGTTATTCCTTAGCAAGTTGACTTGCAAGCCCATTCACTTGGTGGAGGTTATGTTGGGATCAATAATGTCACACAAGTAGTCGTGGTTAGGCATTACTCTTTCCAATATATGCCTTAGAAGCCAAGGACCTTAGATTACCCAGCCTATCTTGGCCTATTTTAGGATGTAGTGCGAAGGTCGTTCAAGTGTAAGATTTGATACGATTGTTACGCGATACTACACTCATAAGAGTCTCTCTTGAGAATATTTTTGGAATACGAGTAGTCGTTTATCCGATAATATCTGAAAGATGGGATGATGACTATGGGAACCTCTTGTAGAACATGATCGTCAGGTTTAACCATAGTACACTCCCTTTGGGTGGTTCTTAACCGAGACTCCATGCTCGTGACTTGCAACAAACCCTTGATTTGCGGTTGATCCGTTCTCGTATATCCTTAATATCAATGGAACTTGGGTGTTGATAAGGTGTAAGCCATAATCCACCAAAATGGATGATTGATATTAAGGATGACTTGATCCATCCCGTGACCTTTGTGTGGTGTGATTTGTTTGATCGTTGAGTGTGATTGTTGCATCCATGCATTCATGCATTCATTTGCATCCATATTATCAACAATGAGAAAATTTTCAAGGAACTTAAGAGGTCTATTTGCAAATTTTCAGACATGGATAAACAAAGAAGGAATACAAAGAAGTACAGTTTCAGACAACCCGACTTGAAAGAGTTAAGGAATCTGACATCCTATGTATTAGACCCCTTGGAGTTCAAAGCTCGCCATGGGAAGCTTCTATCTATTCTTGCTACTCAGGTGGATGAAGGTCTGATGAGTGTGTTGGTGCAGGTCTATAATCCCTTGTACCATTGCTTCACTTTCCCGGATTTCCAGCTTTTGCCTACACTTAAGGAGTATGCCTATCTTGTGGGTATACCTATCCTAGATCAGTTGCCGTTCAGTGGCTTGTGTAAGACCCCAATTTTGGCCCTAAGATCCCTCATGGCCCATAACATATCATACCATGGCCTCAAGGATCATTGCATGCCCTAGCTTCCCTCCTAGTGGGTAGGTTGCCTTGTGGTTGGTTCTTGATCACCAAGCATGTGTTGCATTTGTATATCTTTGCTTTTCATATGTTTACTAACCAAAAAGTACAAAAAATATTGTCAGTTTAACCTTATTGCTTGCAGTTGAAGCAATCATCAGCAATTAGGTCAAAATCAGTCACAGTCAGTCAAAGCAGTGGATGGTGGCCATTCTTGCAGAATTTGGGCACCATGATCAATAATCAAGAGTTCATATAACTTGGGACATCATTTGAAGTCAAGTTCTCAAGGAATTAGGGTTTGGAATTCATCAGAAGTGGTTCAATCATGCAAAACCCTAGAAAAGTCAACAGAAAGTCAAACTTGGTCAACTGTGGGTTTAATCAGTGATTTGATGGATGGAATTGATTTGAAGGAGCTCATTCATGTCTATACAAGCCTCATATATCATGTCAAATCTCATCATGGAAGAATTTGAAGTCAGACAGAAAATTTCCAGAAATAGAAAGTTGACCTGTAATTTTAACTGCCAAAAATGGAAACTTCTTGATCTTAAACTTGCATCATGATACAAGCTTCAAATGAATTTTTGCCCAACATGAAAGTTGAAGATCTTGTTCTCCCATTTCCAAAAAGTCCAAGAACACTCAAATCCCATGAATGGTTGGCAAGATATGATCAATTCATTTTCACAAAATCATGAACTTCAAAAGGCCATATCTCATGAACCATTTGGCCAAATTTGATGGGGTTTTTTCCTACAAGCTCTATTTGTTCCCCTCTTTCCAAAAATGCATTCCTCATTCATCAAAACCTCACCATGCAAAATGCCATTTTTGGACTTGACTTTATTAAATTCAAGTGAGTTGCAAAAGTGACTTTTTGAATTAAATATCTTTAGACATTTTGGCCATTTGGGTTCTGTTTAGAAGGTCATTTGCAGCCTGTTTTGAAGCCCAAATTCGTGCACCAGCCACTACACCTCCACACATGAACCAAAACCACCAATTAGCAAAACTTACCATTTAATCAAACTGTGTTTAGTTCTTAATAATGCAACCTTAAACAGAGGTATTTAACCTTATTTGCTGTCCATTTCCAACCCTAGAGAGAAGCAGCAGCCTTTACAGAACAAAAAAAAACCTTCATTCTCTCTAAACTTGCAATTTCACGATTTACATTTTTCTGCACAAAACTCCCAAAACACCACGAGCCATCTTCATTGTTTCTTCAATTGGACATCATTTGGAAGTGTTTTCGAGCAGCAAACTCCACCTGTGCAGCACCTTTCATGTTCTGTTTCCTTCATGGACCTTCAATGGTGAATCGAGATTTGAAAGTTTTCAGGCATCATTAAGCTAACCTACCTCAAGTATCCATCATTCCACAGCATAAGGAACGTCTGTTTGAGCTTGCATCTCCAAAACAACTACTGATTCGCCATTTGCTTCAAATCCAAGTAAAATTTCGACTCTTTTTTTTCTCCAATCCATGCTATGTTTATGGTAGAATATTCATTGCTGAGTCCATTGCAACTTGTCTTATTTGAATTGGTTAACTATGCTGTGAGAAATCTGGATTTACATTTTTGTGCTCAAACTTGTTTTCAATCGATTTGCTTCGATGATGATGATTTACTGAAAACCATGCTTTGATTATGCTTGTGTTTGCTTCATTGGTTCGATTGGTATACATATCTTTGATTTCTGGGCACTTTGATTTTCATGATTATTTGTTGATGATGAAGTTATGCTGTTCATGTTAAAACCTTAGAAGAACCCAGAAATTCACATGAAACCATGTTTGATTAGTTGCTGTTTGATGTTGCACGAATGTCATTGCCATGCTGTTTGAATATTTCTGTTTGAATTTCGTTTTGTGGTGATAACATGAAATGCCCTGCTGCTGCTAAAACCCTAAGTTGCCAAAACCCTAATCACTTGCCCAGAACATGAAATCGTGAATGCTATTGGTTGTTGTTGTTGGATCTGCTGCATGAGTACTGTTTCATTAAGCCACTAGCCAATCACAACATTTTATTTCGTGGCTTAAAACGCAGCGTTTTGTTTAATGATGCATATAATCACAAAAATGCCACTCGGTCAACTTAGTTTGACCTATCATCCATATCCTTTGTTCATGTTTATTCCAAATTGTTCATCAACTTCTAAAAATCATTTCTCATTCATTTCAACTCCAAAATTCATGAAATTTTTTCCATCATGATCACATGAATGTCTACTATTTTATCATGATTTTTTCTGAATTTTTGGTTGGCTGGATTTTAAATGGTATTAGGTTTCTTGACATGTATGCACATTTTACACCTTTTGCCAAAACCATTGTGAAATTGTGATGATGTATCCAATGCCCCTGAAATTTTTTGTGGTCAATCTACACTCATTCATGTTTGTTTTGATGTAGAGTTCTTGAATTTATCATATGTGGTTTGTGAGATATGAATTTTTGAAGTAGGGTGTGACAATTTGTGTCACACCAATGATATGCAATTTCATGATTTTTGTTCACATGCTTCCTGGCTTCCAATTAATGTGAAATTTCTCATGAACCTTCTCTTCTATGTCTAGTTCACTTGTGAATTTTCCTGGAATTAATTATGCCATTTCCAAATTGTTTGAGATTTTATCCCCTGTTTGACCAAAATGTTGACTTGTGTGATACATCTTGCCATTTCCTTTGTGAAATTCTCATATCTTATTGGTTGATCATGAAATTTTACATGTGCATACTAGACATCTTGAGCTTTGCATTGGTGTTGATCCCATCCATTTCTCATCTGTTTTCATTTAGTTATTATTTTTTGAAGTTGATACATGAATGTTTGACTTCTTTGTGCATACTTGAAATTGTTTTGACTTCCTGATTTTAATTGACCATCTTCCCATGATCCAATTGAGCTGAAAATTTGTATGAATGTCATGTTATGGATTGTGATTGACCCTGAATTATTTGATAATTTTTGGAATTGGTTATGATTGGTTTTGAGCTAAGTCTTTCTGTTGACTTCTTTGTGCATGCTTGAAATTTGCTTTGACCTCATGATTTTCATTGACTGCCTTCCACTTGTCCAATTGTGATGAAATTTTACATGCTTACCATGCTAGGTGTTAGGATTGATCATGATTTATTTTGTGATTTTTGAAAGTGTTTGAGTTGACTTTTAATGCAAGTCTTTCTGTTGACTTCTATGTGCACCAATTTGCCATGCTTTGCCTTCCTTTGCTTATGAAATCATGATGATGAATGATATGCATGTGGGACCATTTGAGTTTGCTTCTTGATTGTTTAAACTTGATTTTGGTTGACTATCCCTTGCTGTTTTGACTTTCTCATCTCATTTTGACCCTAGGCTTGTCCTAGTGGTCTTGTTGCTTATGTTTGAGCTCATTGTTTCAGGTTAAGCACAAATGCTTCAAAGAGAACAATCCAATTTGTTTGAGCTTGATTGTTTATCGTGTGTTAACCTCTTTGTTTTGTAGGTTGCTTGGCTCATAAGCCTTGTGCCTCGTGCTTTGCACATTTGCTTATCTGTTTTGACTACTTCATTTTGCTTTGACTGTTGAACTGTGTACTGATTTGTTTGATCATTTCAGGTACCCTTTAGTTGCTTAGAATTTGCTTTGCTTTGCTATTTAGAAATTTGCTTTGAGGTATATTCCTTATCTTCATGTAGTCTGGAGACCCGGCCTGTTATTTGGCCGGGCAAACTGTCTGAAGTCCTCCTTAAGAGGCAATGCTTGTGTGTGTTTATATTTGTCCCAAGCAGGAAAAGTCCTTCAAGTAAGGCAATTGGTAGATCAAAGGGATAAGTAGCTTATCCCCTACTATTCTGTGAGTCTTCTCCTTGCTCCCATTACATGGTTGTAGCATTGAGATCCAAGCCCAAGATCAATCGAGTCAATAATATGTGGAGAGAGTTCCTACTTTCTGAACTCCCACACTTTCTGATATGCTCTCCCTGATTAGGGATAAGAGCAATGAGGCACACCCCTCATCTCCTTTCATCTGCTTCACCTTAGCCTCTCAATGGCAAGGTTAAGAGCAAATCTTTTACCCTATTCCAGTTGGCCTCAGTGCCTAACCCTCTTGTGTGAGCCTCCTTGTTTGGCTATAGAGTGTGCTGTTTGATATTGATTGATTGATTGATTACTTCATATGCACATGTCTGATTGTATGCTCTATGCATTTATCATCATTTATTGCTCATCAATGCATAATCATCTCATTTGTCTTTGTGACTTATCATTGTTGTTTACCCATTGAGGACAATTGTAAGACCATTCATTGGCCATTGCTCCTATGATATGGAAGTGAGTATAAGACCATCACCTTGGCCACTCATCTTATCTTTGCTTGATGCATTTGCTTGTATGTGAGGTTGCAATTGTAAGTCCCTGTAAGTTGGCATTTGCTTTCCTATGATCATAAGTTGGTTTGTTTGTTTATATGTGAGGTTGCAATTGTAAGTCCCTGTAAGTTGGCATTTGCTTTCCTATGATCATGTGTTGCTTTTGTTCTTGTATGTGAGGATCCATTGTAAGTCCCTGTAATGTGGCATTGGTTTTCCTGTGATCATATGTGGAGTTAACCTAAGTCCAGATAGATTGGCAGTTGACTTCCATATTTCATCTTTGTTTTCTTTTGAGGAGATTAGTGTAAGTCCATTGAGTGGCATCTGATATCCATTTCTGTTTTAGGAGACTGGTGTAAATCCATCTATTGGTATCCGGTATCCACCTTTTATTTCTTTGTTTGAGGAGATTAGTGTAAGTCCATTGAGTGGCATCTGATATCCAGTTTTATTTTAGGAGATTGGTATAAGCCCAGTGATTGGCATCCGATATCCGCTTTTGTTGACTTTCTTGTTTGTTTATTATTATCCATTGCTATTCCAAAGGACACACTTGAATCATCTCCCATATGATTTCAAGAAGTGAACCTTCTAAGAAGTTTTACAATCCATTTCCACCCATTCATCCTCATTGTGTCCTAAACCTTTTCACACATTGATTTCAAACTTGACATAGATATTGTGCAAACATCTTCATGTTTTCAAACTAAAAACCTGGACCCCAAGTCCTTGACTTTTTCAAACTCCATTTCATAACACTTCTCTTGAATCAATCTTAATCATACTTTGACTCCATTTTCATAATCACAATCAATTAACTTCACTCATTCACTTGTTTTGGCTTTGTCCATTGTTAATCTTTTCATGCATTAGCCATAGGTTTCAATTATCTTTGTGGTTGATGTAAATCTTGCCTATCCTTAGTGAGTCGACAGTAAGACTTCCGTACTGAAAACAGGGCTAACCCCTCTAGTACGTCGAAGCTATCCTCGCATGGTGGATGTTGGTTTTGGTCGAGTGTTCTCCCATTGATAATGAAAAGCCTCAGTGCTATTGTTTAAAACTGAATCCACCAACTTTTGGAAATCTTTTAGCCGAACTACGGCGTTTTGATCCTTACCTTTGATGGAAGGTACGTAGGCAGCGGGTTCATCCGTTCAAACCCAATAAAAATTGTATATTCTTTTCTCATCATCCCAATCATGTTTGCACAATACTTATGTCATAACAAATAACAATTTAATACAACAAGTGTGAAAAGGGCTCCCTAGGAGTACCTAGGACGTGATGGGTGCCTAACACCTTCCCATTGCGTAATTTACCCCTTACCCAGAATCTCTGATCTTTTTATTAGTTTTCTACGTGTAAAACTTCTTAGGCTTTTGTTCGCTTTTTAGCCAATCCTTTGGATAAATAAAAGTGCGGTGGCGACTCGAAATTTCATTGTATGCCTTGCTTATGGTTTAATCGATAAATCATATAGCGACGAATACATCGCTACAGAAAAGTGGCGACTCCACTGGGGAGATCTCACCAGAATCCTTGGTGGTATTGCCTACTTTTCACCCTTGTTATGCTATATTGTTATCTGTTATATGACATATTTTTGTACAATTTGGGATCACTGTATTGATTGTAATGTTTGAATTGCTTGATATACAATTGCTATTTGCTTTGGTGATCCGTGAGATGAGTTCTATACCCGAACTCGAGTGCACTCTAGGATAGGAGAATGGCATAGTCTTGTTGACTGGTGTGGAGTATTCCTTAGCCAGTTGACTTGCGAGTCCATTCACTTGGTGGAGGTCATGTTGGACTAATAATGTCACACAAGTTATTTGTGGTTAGGCATTATTCTTTCAATCATGTTCCGCAGAAGCCAAGGACCTTAGTTTACCAAACCCATCTTGGCCTATTTTTAGGACCGTAGTGCGGAGGTCGTTCAGATGTAAGTTCTGATACGATTGTTACGCGATACTACACTCGTAAGAGTTTCTCTTGAGAATATTCTTGGAATACGAGTATTCGTTCCTCCGATAATATTCGAAAGATGGAACGATGATTATGGGAACCTCTGGTAGAACATGTCTGGCAGGTTTAAACCCTAGTACACTCCCTTTGGGTGGTTCTTAACCGAGACTCCATGCTCGTGACTCTTAGCAAACCCGTGATTCGTGGTTGAGTCGTTCAAACATTGTTAATATCAATGGATCCCGGATCAGGTGTAAAACCTAAAATCCACCAAAGCGGCTGGTTGATATTAAGAATGTTTGAGCCGGTTCATGTACCGTTAATATCAATGGAACTTGGGTGTCGATAAGGTGAAAAACCTAAATCCACCAAAATGGATGATTGATATTAGGGATACAATGAGCTTTCCCACGACCTTTGTTTGGTGTGCTTTGCTTGATCCTTGAGTGTGTTTGTTGCATTCATGCATTCATGCATTCATCTGCATCCATATCATCAGAAAAAAGAAAATTTTCAAGGAACTCAAAGGAGTTTATTTGCAAAAAAATTTCAAAACATGAAAAAACCGGGAAAATTTTTTCACCTGATATATCTGATGAGATATTCTCATGTATAATCAAAATGCTTAAATATTTCGAAGTTTGCAAATAAAACCCTCGAGTTCCTTTGAAATAAAAAACAAGCATATGCATAAACACTTCATGCACCATTTGCATAAGCAGGTGTTTTGTTCCGGTCTCCCGTCCTGTGGTCTGACCTTGCGATCTTCATTTATTTTGAAGACGCACTTTGCCGGTATTATACCAAAGCCGATTCTGCCAGATTGATGGATCATCCTGAGCAAAGGAATTGTGAACTCAGAGAGATATTTGCCAGACTTAGTGCTGTTGATGGATTTATTCCTAGATAACCAATCCCGGGCTGGCATTGGCTACTGTTCTGGGGCATGTAATGAGCAAGGTTTGTTCAAGAGTGGAGGATTCATCCATGCTGATCAACCTGAAGAGGCTGCTGCTATCTTGGAAGAAGACGCAGAAGACTTGAACAATTTCATCATACCTGGTGGTGTCTGCCGCAATTGGGTCGCTGTGGATGTTCCTACGGTCATTCATAAGTCAGCGTGATTTGTTCACTTTGTTCAAAACCCTTCTCCCATGCCAAAAGGAGAAGTGATGACATTGTTGGCAGCATTTTAATACAATGATGTTTTCATTCAATTAATGCATTGTCAAACATTTGTTTTTCCATTTGTTTTCACTTTTTGCTTTTTTGCATGAAATCAGTGATCACAAAAAACCCATGAAAAACAAAAACAGCTTTTTCATCTGCATAAATGATTTGCTTGTTTAAAATACCAAAGCTTTTCATTATCCAGAATCATTATGCAGGGATTTCTAAACCCATTGAACATAATGATCCAACGCCATCTCCCAATCTTGAAGTCCTTGTATCTGAGGCAGAGGAAGATGATGTTGAAGGGGATTCCTGATGAGATTACCCACCTTCTTGAGCACCAAAGAAGCTCATTCAGCTGTATCATGAGAATCAGCTAAACAGTCAAACTGGGGCATTGCAAATGCAATAAAAAAAAAAAAGGGTGAAAAATAAGAAAAGATGAAAAATCAAAAAAATCAGGAAAATTTTTTCAAAATTTTTCCGAAGGAAAAAAGAAAAATTATACCCTCAAGTCCCTAGTTGACTGATGCTGAATGGATTCAGAGTCGTTATGACCAATCGAATTTGATTGAAGAGAAGCGATTAACTGCCATGTGCCATGGTCAGCTATATCAGCAGAGAATGAAGAAAGCATTCGACAAGAAGGTCAAGCCTCGTGTGTTCCGAGAAGGTGACCTCGTGCTCAAGAAAGTTTTGTCTTTCGCATCCGATTCCAGGGGCAAGTGGACTCCAAACTACGAGGGTCCATATGTTGTTAAGAGAGCCTTTTCAGGCGGTGCTTTAATGCTTACAACAATGGATGGGGAGGATTTCACTCGTCCTGTGAATTCAGATGCAGTCAAGAGATACTTTGCCTAGAAAAAAAGTATATGCAAATGAAAAAAATAAAAAAAACAGAATAGCTCGCTAAGTTGAAAACCCGAAAGGGCGGCTTAGGCAAAAATGAGCGTCTCGGTGGAGAACCCGCAAGGGTAATTCAGGCAAAAATTAGAGACTTGAAAAAAGAGAATATTTGCATCCCGCTAGATTGAGTACCTCACCCTGGGGCAATCTAGGCAAAAATTAGGGATTTGGCAAGTAACTGCATCCTGACAAGACTTTCTGATTCACCAGTCGTCATTTCGTCAGAAGATTCTCGATTCGTCGTCAACCGAAGCTTCGGATACATCGAGATTCAAATTGGTAGAGAAAGGATCATTATGTTCAACGTAGCCCTCTTCCAATATATATCACTGATTTCAAATTTGTACAGATCTATGGAGTCTTGCCATTTGCAGGCTACCATTCCATCAAATCAATTTGAGCTTTTTATCCAATTATTTGCACTCTTATTTGTTTCAATTCAACAAATGTTTTGCATGTTTTAAATTGATAAAATGTCATTGTTTTAAACAAATCAAATTTTTCAAAATTGTTGTTTTAAACAAAGTGAACATTCACAAGATTGAAAGGATACTCAAGAATATCTCAGTGCTCTCCCGAGGGTGGCATGATTTCCAACAGGTAAGACATTTGTTCATATTCCTGGTTTGGTTGTATCTTCTTTCTTCAAGATCTTTGTTGAGGTTGTTCCTCAAACAGAGTTGTTGGTGGGGTTGTTCCCCAGTATAGTCGCAAGCAGAGTGTTGTTGAAGACTTCGTTTTCTCCAGCAACAGTTTTCCCCAGCATGGGTGTTTCTTGTGAAGTTTCGGCGGTTGATGGTTTGTCATCTCGGTGCCCCGTCACTTCCTCCAGTGGGTCGTATGCCCCAGACTTTATTTGTCTCCTCAGCGCAGTCATGAGTAGAGCTGTTATTGATATCCCCATCGGAGTCGCGAGCAGAGTTGTTATCACTCTTCCCAGTGCAGTTGCCAGCGGAATTGTCTGTTTCCTCAGCACGATCGTTTTCTTTTTTGAAGACTCGGTAAGTCAGTGGTTTGATACCCGGTACTTTACCTTCTCCCCGGCGAAGTCGTCTGCGGAATTGTTGCTATCTCTCCATCAGAGTTATTCTCTCCAGCAGAGCAGGATTTATTTTCCTACTCGTTGTTTGATTTGAGTTGACATCCCAGTATTGCATCCATCTTTTCCTCAGCTTAGTCTGCAGAGCGTTTGTTGTGGCAGTTTTGCCTGTTGAATACTCCTTCAATCCCCAGTATGGTTGGATGATGGCTCTAGCATCCAGAGAACGGATTAATTTCCTGACTGTTTGTGATCCCCAGTAGAGTGGCTTATATTGCAGAATCTACTTGTTGTGATCAGTTTGCTTTGTGTATTCTCCCCAAGTGGAGTGGTTTGTTGCAGAATCTACTTGTTTGATCTGTCCTCCCTCAGTGGTTTGTTCCCCTAGAGAGTAGCCGACAGTTTCCCCGGTAGAGTTGCTTATGCAGTAAGATTCTATTTGGATGATATCATTCTCCCTCAGTGGGTTATTCCCTAGTGGAGTTATGTGGATTTGCTTCTACAGCAGTTTGTGCTTGTGCAACGCACTTCTTGTTCCTCAGTTGACACTGGGACCCCCTGCAGATATCCTGGATTTTCTCTTGTTCCCCGACAGATCTGTCTTGGTGGCTGTTTCTGCCCGTTGTGACTTTCTGTACCCTAATTGGGTTGTTTCCTGATATCTCCGATCCTCTGCTTCTTCAGCAGTACTCGCAGATCTTTGCTTTACAGCATGTAGATCTCCGCAGATTGGGTCTCCAGTTGGTTTTTCCCTGGAAGTATAATACCGGACGCTTTGTTCCCGAACCTGTTTGTGTTAGAATTGTCTGTTTTGTCAGCATTCATCAAACATAAATCACGCATATTCATGCATATTCATAAAACATTCAGATATTCATGTTGCATTCTTGCCATATATCCTTTGTTTGTTGTCTCCTGCTATGGTGATATAGATCTCTTTACAGATCTCCCCAAGCAGATGTCGGGTGTTATAAATCTCTCCATATAGAGTCAGCCCCATAAGCAGAAAATGTTGTCCTTTCCTTCTGCAGTTCCCCACCGAGATATATCCTCGTGGATGACGGTTTCTTCCGTTTCCTCCCAACACATATAGTGGGATGGATTTTCCTATTTGAGTTACATCCTCATTAGGACATGTCTTGATTCAGTCTGTCTTTTCGGATCATTCCCGAATTGACTATTTGTCAAACGTCTTGTGCTTCCCAGTGGGTTGTTCCCCAGCGGAATGTTTTTGGGCCTCTACCCTCATACCGGTAGTTATAAGTCCTATTCTTCCTGGCTTTCTTAACAGAATTTGTGGTTATACACCTTTATTCTCCAGCCAGAGTTTTTGGTTTTCTACCTACTACCCGGTAGTTGTAAACCCTATTTTCCTGCTCTTCAGCGGTTTGTGGTTTGTTATAAACCCTATTTTGGTTTCCCGTGCGGATTTGTGATTTGTTCTATCCCCACGCGGATTTTTTTGGTCTTCTACCCCGTATTCGGTAGATGTAAACCCTAATTTTGTGGTTATCTTCATCTAGTCTTTGATGTTGATTTTCCTTTTGCTTGGATAAGTTGCTCAGATCAGCACTTATATCCTTAGCAAGTCTTTTGTGGATAATTGCCGTATGCTAGCAATTTTATCCCCAGTGGGTCCTTTCACCGTTTGCTAGTGATTTGTTCCCTGGATCATTGGTTGTATACCAATACATCCCCAGCTAGTCCCTGTGGATAATTGCCGGATGCTTGCAAATTATCCTCAGCAGATCGCCTTTCATTTACCCTCTTGTTGGTAATGTCTGTTGCTCCCTTTTGATTGGTCATCATTATATACCTAGTTTGGTATCCCGATGCCTTTCTTTTCGGTTGATTTATCCTTTATTAACCCAGTAACCGGTTGTGGATAATCTTCCATGCGAGTATATTATTCACGGTCTGCCGGTAATGAATAATATATCTCATGCACTCTTCAATCGAAGCCTTTTGTGTTTTCTTTGTTGAGTAAGATTCGTTATTTCCCTTTGTGGAATCGAATATTTCTTTGTTGTTGGATAATTGCCGGATGCTTGCAATTTATCCCTTTGAGTTGTCTTTCGTTTACCCGGATGCTTGGTATCGATTGTCTCTCTATTGTGGTTAGTCACCTATTATATACCCAGTAACCGGTATCCCTGGTGTTTCTTACCATGCGAGTGTATTATTCACGTTTTGACGGCTATGAATAATATATCTCATGCGCTCTTTAGTTGGAATCCTTTGTTGATTTTCCCCAGCTGAGCAAGATTCGTATTCTTTGTAGAATCGAATATCCATCCTTTAACCAGTTTGTGTTTTGGATGATGAGTGTTTTGGAAGTGAAATCCAATTCACGTTTCGGTAGATCACCTATTATATACCCAGTAACCGGTATCTCTGGTGTTTCTTACCATGCGAGTATATTATTCACGGTCTGCCGGTAATGGATATTATATCTCATGCACTCTTTGGGTTTGTGTCCCCATTTGAGTAAGATTCGTTTTCCCGTTGTGGATTCGAATGCCCATCCTGTAAGTCGATTTGCTTTTTCAAGCCCTCCTTTCGGATGATGAGTGTTTTGGAAGTGAAATCCAATTCACGTTTTCGGTAGATCACCTATTATATACCCAGTAACCGGTATCTCTGGTGTTTCTTACCATGCGAGTGTATTATTCACGGTCTGCCGGTAATGAATAATATGTCTCGTTCACTCTTGGGTCAATCCTTTGTTGCTTTCCCCTCGGAGTAAGGTTCGTATTCCTTGTGGAATCGAACATCCATCCTATAAACAAGTTTGCTTTTCTAGCTCTCTTCAGGATGATGAGTGTTTTGGAAGTGAAATCCAATTCACGCTTTGGTCGGTCACCTATTGTATACCCAGTAACCGGTATCCTTGGTGTTCCCTCCTTTCCGCTCCCTATTATGACCTCGGTCCCCCTGTGGAGTCAGATTTTCCTGAGTTTGTTACCCTTATACCGGTAACATCTCATTTCTTTGTTGCTTCCTCAGTGAAGTTTTCTGTTGCTTCTTCCCAGGAGTCAGCTTGTGTCTCTCCAATGGATTTATTTTCCTTTGGAATTATTTTCCCAGTGTGAGTCCTTCACTCCCCAGTGAGGTCTCCAGTCTGTTTTCTGTTATTTCCTAATCAGAGTCGTGTCTTGTTCACGCTGTGTCAGTTTTGTCTACCCCCAACAAGAGTTTTGTCAGAGTCTCTGTTCCTGGTGAGTGTACTACTCCGATGGATCGTCTTTTCTTCTGTGTGAATCATATATTCCCCACAGAATTTGTGTCTTTTGCATACATA